>NC_056741.1:350593458-350853458 GCF_019279795.1 Protopterus annectens | reverse complement strand
ATACTAACCATACACCACACACACATACACATGCATACATACACCTTCTCCCCACACACAAACACACGGACCTACCCTACATACAAGCAGGGGGGCAAGCCCCCATGCACCCCCCCCACTTAAATATACTAACCAAGGTCACACTACACAGACAAACACACGAAAACACCACTACACAAGCTACATTCCCCTCACACACACATCACAGTAAAAAAACATGCCGACAGACACTAAAGTCCCTACCCAAAACCCTTAGAACATAATTTATCATGATTATCATGGTTATCATGATGCATTGTTTATTTCGATGCGATTGGTTATAATGTGATGCATTTCTCATCGTGTTTTATGAGAAGTTGGTTTTTATCAATGAGCATTTTATGATTAAGAGTGGTTAATATGATCCTTAATTTTAAGTTGCACCTGGTTATGCTCTTATCTCTATACATATATTTTTTATGTTATGTTTCTATATGTATATGTATGTTTTAGCCTGTTTGTACAGCGCTCAAGTATATGCACAATGTATTAGAAGTTTTTAGGCTTTAGTACTGCACGACTTTTTAGTACTGCAAGATAGACTGTTTAGTTGATTAGATGAGTAGTTAACTATTCATTTGTTAATTGTTTAATGAGTTGCACACTACATTGGAGAGGTGTGTCTGTCTTAGAGGTATAAGTACTGCATTTTAGAACTCAGTTTTGTTTAAGGATCTGAAGAAGCGTGTAGTACACGCGAAAGCGCTTGTCCGATTTTAGTTCAAATAAAGACTTGTGATTTTATCCATTTATGGTGGTGGTCTGTTCCAGTTTGTTTTTACTACGTTTGATTTTGGAGTTTGAAACAGACCTTTAGGCAACAGCGTCTCCTTGTTGATACACACCCTTAGAACATAATGCTTACCTGAATCTCCAGCTATCCATTAACACAGCACAATACCAGAACCGCTAATTCAACATATCTGAACTTAATAGATTTTGAATTTCGCACTTCTGAGGGTTTTGATATTATGGGCTTTTGGCTTTATGATCTCGAGATTCTGAAATTCGATATTTCAGGATTTCGAGATTATAAAGTGAACCCATATATTATATGTATGTATATATATATATATATATATATATATATATATATATATATATATATACACACATACATAATATATATATATATATATATATATATATATATATACACACATACACACACGCACACACACACGCGCGCACGCGGGCACACACACACACACACACACACACACACACACACGCACACACACACGCGCACAAAAGTGCAAACCGAATTACTTAAACTAATGCCAGCATTTGACTAGTTACCTTTAACAATGGCAGTCTGCTATGAACTGAAAATGTAAACATTAGGGTAGGGTATCCAGCTAAGCAGTGAACAACCAATATGGCTTTGAGAAGCACACTGCTAAGAGGAAGGCTAGGAGTAGTAGAGATTTGCCTTACCTTTCTCAGTGAATGGGGTCTGGGTTAGTCCCGGTTACCTCTGATGTAATTAGTATCCCTGGTGCAGACTGCAGAACATGGACAGTTGTGAGGAATATCCATGATGTTACAAGGTTTGGTAAGCAAATGCTCATCCTCCAGAAGGGGGACTCAGTCCAATACTTCACCCCACTGCACACGACCCATGGGCAATGAAGACAGGAGTGCCAGAAGCGGCTATTAAGAACTACAGAAAGGAGCTTAAGGAGCTTGCATAACACAGGAGGTCCTACCCTCATTCCAAATGCTCACCAAAAGGAAGTAAACAAACAATTAAATTCTTAACTACTCAAAGCAAATGTAATATCTACAGGATGACTGGGGAGAGAATAGGTGGCAAGGTCTGTAAGCAAGCATGGGGTACAAGTAAATAAACTATGATGAAAAATAATGGCTGGGAAAATGACAGGGGTTCACATCGGCAAAATCACATTATCTTTAAGAGCTGCTCACTTCATAAAGCCAACATCAAGTGTAAAAACTCTGCTTTAAGGCAATTTACAGATACTATTAAGGCATTTCAACTTAATCGCTGCAACACAGTGTTGTTGACCGATTAACCCCCCAGAAGTATGAGATTCTAATAGCAGCCTGGTTGGCAGAAGAATCAGCCAAGAAGGGGTACCTGTGAGAGGATGACACCACTTGACCCACCTTAGATAGAGAGTCATTGAAGTTCTGCTGCACTACAACCATTTGTGGAAAGGCTTGGAACTGCAGCTTCTGCAACTTGGAGAAATGGAGAGCACATGCCTGCCAAGTAGTACACAGTACTTCAGCTGAGTACCGCATGAGTCTAGAAGCATTCATCCACACTGACTCAATGTAGCAGGCACTGCAATGCCCTACCCAACTGGCTCAATGTAGTAGGCATTGCAATGCACTATCCAAACTATGTAGGTTGCATTAGAAACAAACAAATCTCTTTCTCCAGGTGATAGTTGTGATCCCCAGCTCTCATCCCTCCCTTAATATCCTAAGTTGCTAATGATTAGGGAAGTAAAAGGATCAACAGGTGACAGAAGCTTGAAGGTATTGGGGAGTGAGGGCCAAAACAATTACAATAAAAGGTATTTCACTTTATATCTGCCTTGTGAAAATGTTTTTCTTTCATATTTGGCTGTACAGTGTATATATTTTTGCCATTTTAGAATAACTAAATCTTTAACAGATGGGAGTAGTTGGGCTGATATTAAATTAGGTACATGATATTAGTGGGTCCACCTAGTTGACGCATTACATAAATTTTCCTGTGCATATGACAGCAAATGTGATGTTACAAGAAACTCTGCATTTATATATTATCTTCACCATGCACATACAGCCAAGGTGGTCCCAGCCCAAGGGCTAATACCAGGGACACAAGTTAGGGATGACAGCAGCGAAGCAGCAAATGGTTAACTGGAAGAAATACTAAACTAAATAATCTAAACTTCTCGGTGTTACTATCGATGAACACCAAAAATTTGATACTCATGTCCAATTAAATATAAAAAAAAACATCAAAAACTTGGGTTACTACACAGAAACTCTCACTTCCTTTCTCCCTCTACCAGGCAAACTCTTGCCACTACCTACTTACTACCATCACTATTATACGGTGTCCCTCTTCTAACCAACCTTGCATCCTCCATCTCCTCAAAACTAGAAATCTGCTACAACAAAATCTCCAAATTCGCTGCTAAATCTAAACACTACTCCCACCATTGCTCTTCCCTACACATGCTAAAATGGCTAGAGCTTCCCAACTACCTCGACTACCTCCAACTCACTACAGCCCACAAATTAATCTTTAAACCTACTGCATGCCCTGCTCTATCATATATCCTTCCTTCGTATACTCCCCACAGACCCCTAAGATCTGGACAACAAAATCAACTTGCTATTCACAAACCAAAACATCCTGCTGGCCAGTGTCTGCTATCTTATTCCCTAGCAAAAAATGGAACTCCCTTCCCCCCTCACTAAGAATCTCCAATAACCTTGAACTCTTTAAATCCCAGCTCCATTCTCATCTCTCCCAAAATTGGAAATGTAATTGCTCTCTACCCCCCTAATCCTATTAAACTCATTTCTACTTGTTCTTCATTAAATACTTCTTGACCTTGCTATTCTGCCCAACAGCTTCCCCTTGATATTTCTTACATAGTATAAATACTATATATAACCTTCTTTCTGTACTTCTCTCCCCCATATACTTCTTCCTTCTAAACCTATATTACATTTGACTAACTAATGACTCTAACATTCTACAAATTGTGTCCAACACTCTTCTACTAACTTTACCCTCCATCCCCCTTGTATTACCCCCTATTGCTTTTTTCTCACTTATACTCTTCTTTCTAATAAACAATTGCCTCTTGCTTCACTCCTCAACTGCCTCTCTCTCCTTCCTCCACTTTAGGTATTTATTCCTACTGCTCTGCATACTTTACACTACCCATCTTCGTTACCGAGCATGTTCTGTATGAACTATCCTTAAGTCTCCTATACTCCACTTATTGCACTACATTATTTTGCTACATCTTACTGTATCATCTTACAATTTTGTTTAAAATATTATATAATACTAGGATTATTCATAACTGCATTTTATTGTACTTTTTATCATATTTTATTGTATTTTTATTTTATCTTTGTAATTTTGGAGCTTTTCTCCCCGGGCCTCCACTGAAAATGGGCTCCTTGAGCCCAGTGGACAACCCCGGTTATCAAACTGGAAATAAAATAAATAAATAAATACATAAATGGTGGTGGGGTATCAAAAACATTTAGAATTAGAACTTCACCCTTCCTTTCAGCTCCCCATGACACATCTATGTGTTGAAATGTTTAGCATTCTAGCAGAAGGCTAGCAGATGTAGGGCAAAGTAGGAAATTACACACTGTTAATACTGTCTGAGGCACTTTCTGGAAGTCATTAGAACTGGCGAGGTTTCTGTGGTTTTCTAAATGTACTCCTTAGGTATTCTTTCAAGGTGAGAAATTGAGAAGGAAAAACATACACACTAGCATTTGACAAAAGATGCACTTAAATCGTGGACTCCTTAAAATCATATAAGGGGTCTACTATGAACAATTTCAGTGCATTTAACTGACAAGTGATTATTCAAACCCAAAGTATCCAAAACCTTGGGTTATCACTAGTCAAACAGTTACACTCCCAAAGTTGCAAAATTACCTTTTTTATTTTTGCAAGTGGACAAGCACATCTTCACCCCACCCAATTCTGAGACTGCACAAACTCAGAGATGAGAAAGAATGCAAGGGAAATGCTACATTCATATTTTTGCCCTCCTCTGAGTCTAGACAGCATGACAGGACATAGGCAATCTTTAGGTCTGACATTCTGATATTCCATCAGGTATCCCTGTAACTGGCTAATAGCAGTCTAATCGCCACAACAGCAGCTAGCAATACAACTATATCCCCAAGTCCAACAATACAAATTTCTTGGCCTGGTCTTAGACCTTTCAGTATCATTCAAGACTTACGGTGATATAAATCACACTCAAGGTCAACTCCCACCTCCTCAGTATCTAACCATCCTGCACCCTGGTCAGGAAAGTTTTAGTTAATATCTTTACCACCATCTATCATCATGCTCTGCTTCACAAAATCATTCTTTGTAAATAAACTACTTTAAACAGCATATATTTATTAATTAGCTTGTTAATGTTGTTTAATTATCACTGCATCACCCTTCAAAATGTTAATGGGCTACCTATTGTAGCAAGTTCTAATTTATTACTATCCACCCTAACCTCTCTGAAGTATTTGACCTACTTAATGCTTGTTGTATATCAGTAACCAGGTCCATACAATGAATATGTAGATATGGCAGCTCAGGTTCCAGAATTCTAACCGAGTAAAAAGGTCATCAGGATATACAATTTCTAATTAAGTCCATCAGACTCTGACAGAAATTACACAATAAAAAGCTTAGACAAAAAAGTAGTCACATCCATCCCATCACATTTGGTTGTGTCAAAATAAAAATTAATAATCACTACTTTTACTGCTGCAGGGCTCATAGTATACCATAGAATTTCAAGACAAGACAATTTATCAAGACCAAGATGTACTATGACAAATCTAAGTCCTGAAAAGGAAATCTTGGAAGGCTACTTTGAAGGCTGCTTTAGCAAACAGCCCTGCTCAAAGCAAAATGCCATTCCAGTTAAATATCATTGGTGTGGCTATCAGTGACACCATCAGAAGGATAAACTATTAAGAGTATGGTTTCTATCAATCCTTCCCTTTTCAGTGAAACTTGACTTGTGCACTCCACTGAATGGGACTGAAAAGAATACTCTGGGGAAGTGGCAACCTCTCCACATAGAGGGCTTTGTTCCCCGCACCCCTGTAACTATTGTAACCTACTCCAAAGACACACACACTCAGGTTGACAAATGTGTAAGTGTAAGCCCTTTTGCTGGAGTAGGTTTGATGAGTCAAGTTTCACTATAAAAAGATGGCAAAACTAAAGGTATCTTAGCTAATAAAAACGAATGGACAGAGCTTTCAAATCAAGACTGTTTGTCCCCTCGCCTGTTTCCTAAAAATGGCAGCATCTACAACTGCCCTACCCTTTGCTCTTATTCATACCTTAAGGAACACTCATGAGCCCATTTAAGGTCGTTCATACAGTCCCCTATTCTCAAATATTGAGACTCACAGCTTCCAAAACTTTTTTTACCCTTTGTTCTCTTGACTGTAACTTACATAAAAGCAATACATACTCAGATCAGTGCTTTCCTCAACCAGCACAGTCTTTTCACTACATTCAAGCATAGGTTTCAATCCAGAGTTTGAAAGTATGCAGTCCTTGTTCATGTAATATGACACATTCAATAGTGAATAAAGGTGATTGCACCAACATTTCTTGACTTCAGAAAGGTTTTTGATACCATGCTGCATAATTTATTAGACTACAAAATCCATACTTTTGTGGCAAGGATCTCTCTTGTCACAAGAGATGAGGCATTATTTGTCAAAATTCAAACTCTGCATTTGTCTTAGTCTCTGTAACACTACAGCATTACACTATAGGATACCTCAAGGTTCAACAATGGATCCCCCACTATTCCTCATTTTCATTAATGACATGTGGCAGGCCTACAGAAATCAGTAAATTATTCATTATCCTGATAATGTCTCCTGCCACAGATCACACATCTGCTCAAGGTAGAAGATGAATGTCCTCCTCAGAGGTATGGGTTAAGCAAAACTATCTCCAACACAGTACTTTAAAATCAAATTTTATCACATTAGTCACTAAGCAACACAATGCCAAGCAGAACAAGCAGACTTAATATCTTCTCCCAAGCTGAACTGGCTATTCCTCAATAAGAGTATGTCGAATACCTGGCTGTATTAATCTCTCATTTACTCAGAACATATTTATGCAGCTTTCAAAAGAGAAACAAAAACAGGAAAAACTGGACTGGTTAAATTATTTTCTATATATGGCCACCACACTTATGGAAGCCAGGGCTATACACACCCCATAATTACATTAGGCAAAGTAGTGTTTTATTAACATTAACTTTATAGTCTTAACTAGGCAGACTTGATTTATAAGAGTGGCCATATTTACTTCCACATCTTGAGGAACTCCAAATGCTGCAACTGACCTTGCACTTGAATTAATTTCCTTATCAAATATTTTAGCCTACCTCTAGCTTTTGTTTTTTTCTCTCGTCCACAATACCCATCAGATTTCTGGCAGGCGTAATCACCTGGTCCATACCTACACACAAACCTGTTGCCTTCAGAGAAGTTATTGTATCAAATGTCAACTTCAGTAAGCCACTATGGAGAAGGCGTATTTCTCACTTCTCCTACTTTTAAGGAATTTTCTGCTTTTATCAGAGGCACTAACTTGCTTTTAAGGTTCAAAATTCAGTTAATAGCACACCTACTCTAAACAAATGTGAATGATGCAGTCATCCCTGGACTAAATCTCTTAAGTTGCCTCTTGTTTATCTTTTTCTCTTATTTTCTACAATGTTTGCAAGCAACTTCTACCATAACAAGAACACTTAATTTAGACTGCACATGCTTTTTGCACGACTGCACTTGCATCTTTCAAAGTAAAGCAATATGCTTTCTCCTTTTTCTATAATTTAGTTGCATTATATTCCTTCTGTAAACCTTTATAATATGCAGACACTGAAGGTCTATTCTTTCCTGAAAAAGTTCACTGTCACTGTGTCTATCCAATGAATAAATATTAAATAAATAAGTGTAAACATAAACTTGGCAGCCACTACAAACTGACAGAAATCAGCAGTTAAAAGCATGGCAAAGTATAGTTCTGCATGGAACTTACCATAACAGTACAAGTTCAAACAGGACCACTGGTACTGTCATAACACAACTTTTGGCCACTTAGACTCAAGAGAGATAACATGTCCAAGCTCAACTTCTATAGCTTTTCAACATTTGGATGATTGGCCTGGATCCTCTTTCCCGGGGACATTACCTTACTCCCAAGTTTAGAGAGGGGTCAGTCTCTGTGCCATCTTCAGTTCCTTGTTGACTAAGGATTCCTAAACATGTCTTTCCCTAGATTTCCCCATGGACATCTCCACATGGTGTCAATCACCCAACTAACCTGAGTGTAGAATGGCCCACCGACAATATGTCCCCCGGCACAAAGAATTCAGTTCACCCACAGATACAATGACCAAGAGAAGCAAGTATAGGAAATATGAGGAGGTGATGGTGGGAGTGAACTTGTCCCACCCTAATCCTTTAATGTTTATAGTTGTGATAAAGTTTCCCATACAACTGTACTATGCTCCTCACATTGATCTCTCTTGTAGTCGATATTTAGGAAGATTCACAAAGCATTTGCAACACACTAAGAGATTATTTTCCTGGGTGAAGTTACAGGAAGTAAAAAGACAGGCTTCCATATCACCTACTTGACACAGGTTATGGCATCCAGTTCAAACAGGGATTGGTTTCACTGTGCCCCTTTTAAGAGAGTGCGCTTAACTTCTAACAATGACTGCAGCAGGGAGCATCTATCAGTAGTTAGGTTAAGAATGCAGACAAATACAGCTTCACTGAGGAATAAGCTAAATCTGTTGTAAAAAGTTCTGGCAGGTACTACAGATGCAAGAGCAGTCCTGCCACACTACGCGCTTGATTCCTCCTTTGAAAAATCTTTTCTATTTAAAGAGAACTTCCTTGTATTAGGTGTCCTAGCCTCACTCATGATTTTACCACTTTCTCCGAAAAAGTGTCTACAACATACTGTAGTTAGGTAATGCAAGTGGTCGGTTTGAGTCTGCAGGTCCATGTGCACCAAGGACCCCCTTAAGCTGGGTCAAGAAGTGTACATGCTGAGACATCGTTACTTATTTC
The DNA here is from genome assembly GCF_019279795.1 of Protopterus annectens. NCBI lineage: Eukaryota > Metazoa > Chordata > Ceratodontiformes > Protopteridae > Protopterus > Protopterus annectens. The sequence continues at coordinate 350,844,566 of NC_056741.1, read as the reverse complement.
TTCACCCCTGTCTGCATATATACAGTGAGAACAAACGTGGCCTCAGCAAAAAAAAAGGGTTATTAGAAACATTTTGGCCTCTCCTCCCTTTCTTACAGAATAATCTTAGGGAGAAAGAGAACGGGAAGGACAAAAAGACAGAAACAGACCTACATCGTTGAAGTACATGGCACTGTGTGTGCAAACCTTCCTGCAATGTACTCTGTATTACAACTTACTCAGCAGTCTGTTGCTTGCAAAATTAAAAAGGTCAATTTCTGGTACACCCTCACCTGTGGTTAATGTTCAGATGAAGTCCTTGTATAACATATATTCTTGTGGGTCAACATCTACATTACTTAAATGATCTGACAGACTTTCTGTTGAGATGGAAAGCCCTGAAGGCCATGCCTGATTCGAGGACAATCACTCATGCTTGCAAAGCTATTCTGCAAAGAGAACAAAAATGTTCCCCTCCCACTTGCATATGTAGTATCTCACCATAGTGATACCTGTTAAGAGGTGAAGACCCCTAGTCTCCAGAACAGTTTGAAAGTCTTAATCATATCAGGATTATTGCCAGCATCTCCTTGTTGCTGCTGTCACTCTATCTGGTTCATGTTTCAGTTGACAAAAGACAAATGTGTGAACGTGAGAGAAGCATGTGAGAAATGAATGCGACGGCAAAAAGAAATAACTGGAAGATTAAATGACTGTGTGTACACTAAGGAATCATGGCCTTCAATAACTAAGACAAAAGTATAAAGTAGCGGAATGTATTAAACAGCCAATTGTAGGGAACAGTAAAAGAACACATTTTTGTAGATTAAGTGGTTGGTTTGGAACGTGATACGACATTACATGTGACAAAAGAAGACAACTACTCTACGAAATTTGGAAATGCTTTGCTAATTAATGCAAAACCAAAGAAGGAAATGTATGTATATGTTTCATTTATTACATTTGTTTACGGGGGTAGTGATCTGATCAAGTGACCATTAACAGATGCAGCCTAATCACAAATGGTTAGACAATTCCATTTATACAAAGCTATAAAAGATGCAAGTAAACTTTTAATTGAAAACAATGCTGCATATAAGGGAATTAAATAAATGAAAATAAAGCATGCAGTTTGAATTCTGACATGAAAATGTATAGTTGAAAATTTACAATAAGTGCTTTATAGCCCAAAGTGGATTTCGCTATGAAACACTAGTGTAAAGAGAGAGAATGCTTTGAGCCATTTTAAATAAAAAATACATGGTAGTTAGATTATATAACTTTTGTCTAGGCAGAAGCATTTAGTTTGGATGGATAATATGGGTTTTATGGTATTTTCTAAAGATGGGTAACACTGTAGTCTTCTTTTAAGAGGGTGCAGGGATTTCTAAAGGAAAAGAGCTTGGATGGAGAATGCAAGTCTGGTAAAGTGGTGGTAGGACCTTGGTGGACACGGGATGGGAGCCAGCTGACGGTACTTACGGAGGTTGTATGCTGACATTTTTCATGTAGTTTTGCAGCTACAGGTATAAAAGATTGTAGCTTTAGTAGTTTAAATAGTTGAGTAGCTAACAGAAGGACTGATATAGGGAACTACCTGACTTTGCAAAGTGTTAGGATGTGGTGTTCACAACGTGGGGAATTAGCATTAAATTGAAATATTGAGTTAGAAATGGACTGGAGTGTGTCAATTTTTTGTATGGAGGGCGATGCTTTGAAGGGAAGCTCATATTCATGCTTGGATACAAGAACCCTTTTACCGAGACGTACAGAGAGTTTTTTTTTTTTTTGTTTGGCTCAGAACAGCACAGAATTGATTTCTGAATATTTTTTTCAATGAAAAAATAGAAGCTGAGAGCTTGATATAACTAGAGACTTGAAATACTTGAAAGACATTGGGGTATCAATGTCAGAGTTGTTGATATCAGAAAATGTACGTTTTATTTTACATTTGCTTACCAGATTATTACACTGATTACAACTAACCATTGCAGGTATTGCCCAGGTCAAATAATTCACAAAAAAAAAAAAAAGTATAACAAAAGAGAGCAAGTTATAAATATCAAAAAGAAAAAGTAAAAATACATAAAAACTTGTACAGTAGCAATTAATAGATGTAGCAACAATTGTGACAAAAATGCATACGTTACATATTTCATATTTACATTATGGTGGAAATGCTGTGGGGTAACGACAGTCATGGTGGCGGAGGTGATATTAAGAGACGTTAGTAATTAGGACAGTGTAAGATTAGAGGTTGAAAGGCCCTTAAGTGATGTGACCTGCTGTTTGGCACGTACAGTTTGATTTGTTGTTCAGGAATTTAAATTGAGCTCTGAAGGGTGGGAAGGGGGATTTGTAGTTTGTCTAGGTGGGGGGAGGGGGATTCCCAGATTGTAGGAGTAAGAATAGAGATACAGTACTTGGTTGGTGCAGTGTAACCTTGTTTATAGGTGTTGGAGGAGAGGGTGTTATTTGGGAAGGGTGTCTGAGGTTGTGTGTGTGTTTAGTATATAGCTTTGCAGCTAGTAGTGGGAATGAGGTAGGCTGCAGAAGTTTGAAGATGTGACAGCCTAGTAGCTGGTCTGCTCTGTCCTGCACTGGGAGCCATTTGAATTTTCTGAGGGTGAGGCAGTGGTGATCATGAGTGGGGTGAGTTAGTGATGAAGCAACAGATTTTGTTTTTGATAGTTTGTAGTGTGGAGGAGATTGCTTTACAACTATTGGCTTAACCCGAATGCAAAGTCTCTCAATGGTTATCGGATTTTAAATTTAATTATATAAATGATTAGTTGCATTATTTTCATTTGTCTGATGAAGTCTCACTGGTTAGTGGACGAAAACGCTGTGTACGTTGTGGAAAGCGTTTATTTTTCTTGGATTACCCGTTTTGGATTACTTGTTGCTGTTTTTTTTTATTCCAATAAAGTGCGGTTACTTTTGGAGCGCTCTCTCCATTTTCTCTTTAGTGGAGGAGTTTTTCTTAGAGGCTGTGGTTGCTATAGGTAGTCCATACATACATTAATGGAAAAGAAAAACTATATCAACATTTTTTTCCCTTTTACATACATTGTACATCACACTATCATCAGTCCAACATTAGATAATTTAATCAATTCCTGCCTTCCCTTAAACCTCACTCCTCCTGCACAACTCAAGTTTCCCATTTATTTCTATGTAGCTTGCTCCTTCCCTTTTATAAAGATTCTCTTCCAGTTCTTTTTCTTCTTTTACAATATTCAGTACTTTAAATACTGTTGGTTTAGACTTCAATTTCCATTTTCTAGTAATTGCTTTTTTGACAGCAAACAGAATTAAACTTAACAAGGGCTTACTATGTCTAGGCAATTAAGATCATGTGTCCTAGTTCAAAATAATAATTTCCTTAGCTACAGCCAATATTTCTGACAGAGTACTCTGCAGGAAATTTTTAAAAGCTGCCAACTCATTACACTCCCAAAATGTATGTTCCCAGTTACCTCCTTCCTTCCTCATCACAACTCCAACATCTGCTGTCTACTGGAGGAAAAATTATTTTGAAGTCTGCCTGGGATAAACATTCTCGACTTTGATGCATACTTGGCAGTCGTACATATGTCCTCCAATTGTTCCCTTCTAAACTGCTTTTCCAACCTCTTCTCAATTTTTCTCTAACTCCTCCAATTGATTTGCATAATTGTTGTGCAATAGTTTATATGCCCTACTAATTTTCCTTTTTTGCAACAGCAGCTTCTGTTCTAGATTAAACTAAAAACTCTGCCAGTGCAGGTCATAGTTAGTCCACATTTGAGTTGGAGTGTTAAAAAATGGTCTAGGCACAAACTGAGGTACTTAAAAGCATTGGTCGTTTCGAATGGTGTGCTACAAAGGATAGTGATATTGCGTGACTTTGGTGACTATGTTTTTGGGTGGTGACGAATAGCATGCTTTTTTGTTAAGCAACAGTTTGTGGTTAATGAGTCAGGAGGAAGTATTTTTGCAGTTTTGTTTCAGTTGTAGAGGCAAGTATGTTTTTAGGACTTAGCTAGTTGAGTGGTTTTGTTTTCTGAGATACAGATCTGATTTTAGGTGGGTTTTAATAACAGTATGGGTGTGGCTGGATTGGTATATGACCATGTAATCAGCACAGAGAATGAGAGGAAGTTGAGGATGACTGAGGTGTAGTGTGTTAATGAAAATTTAGAAAGTAGTGGGGAAAGAATGGAGCCTTGGGGTATACCTTTGAGAAGCTGTGCAATGCCAGATAGGGAGGTGTCTAGTTTTTCTTTGAAATATTTATTTAAGAAATGTTTAAATGTGGGTAGTGAGCCTGAGACGACTACAATTTCAGTAAGGGAGTTTAGGAGAAGATGGTGGTCTACTAGAAGAAAGGTTTTATTCAGGTTAATGAATAAACGATACAGCTATTGCCAGGGGCCTTCACACCACAGTGTTTGCAGAATTCTTACGTCATTGACAGGTGGTACTTAACAGCTACCTGGACCCCCTCCAACACAACTGTAAGGGATACAGGTTTAAAATATTCATATAAAGAACAGCTCCACAGAAATAACGGAGACCCCTCATGCAGTATAAATATGATCAATATGGAAGATGTATCTCAGCATCTTTTATGAGAATAGATGTCACGACTTTCTAATCTTCCAAGAACTGAAGGTGAATGTACTACATACTAAGACAGTTATACTAACTACAGTGAAGAAATGTGGAAACATAAATAACAACAGCAATCTAAAAACCTTAAATATAATATGTTTAGCAGAAAAAACTTTGCAGAACTTAACTTTTGATCATCAATGGCATCACTGGTGTACATGCATACACAGGTGTACATGCATACACAGGTGTACATGCATACACAGGTGTACATGCATACACAGGTGCCTTTTGCACTTTCACAATAACAGGCTGAATAACACAGACAATGAAAGGAAACCAGCCAGTACTTCAGCTATGCACACAGAATGGCTTAACAATATTTTTTGTCAGCTACAAGAGAGCTGTCCATTTCACTTTAGCAACAGAATGTCTCATTCCAGTTCACATCCAAAGTAAACTGCTGAAGCAGCTTGTGACCCTCAGTCATGCTTGTCCAACAACTTTGCTACCTTATTGAGTAAGCCTAAAATAAATAAAAACAAAATTCCATCTCGATTCCACTAGCACAGAAACGTTAATCTTATCCAACATAATATATTGTGCAGAGTATATTACAGAAAAGAATGCAAATGATCATTACTGTAGCTTTACTCAAGAATTGTGTATAGATACGTCTCTACAATAAAAATGTTCACGGCTGAAGCCAGTGGCTGGACAGGGAATGTACGTCAACAGTTTAAAACCAGATGAAGTCAGTTCAATGAAAAGTAGTAGGCAAACTTCTATATATATATATATATATATATATATATATATATATATATATATAGAAGTCTTACACATTTTCAGTTTGATTCTTGTTAAAATACAAAATTATCTAACCTGAATTATAGGTTACTTGGGAAAACCTGATAAAACAGGCTATAGGTTCATCTTAGCCATTAGCCCTCCCAAAACAAGAAAGTACAGTTGTGTACACTTACCATAAATGTAGATGTTCGAGTGTATTCACTGTTGCAGTCATTATATTTGGGTAATCCTGCTGGCAGGTTGCCCTCAGTTGGCCTGAATTCCAAAGTCTTGGGTCCTGCATCGGTTGCTGTCGCCCCTTCCCTGACGTCAGGTCGTCAGGGGTATAAAAGATGCAGCCGACACCATTTTCTTCAGTTTTTCTTGGCCCAGATGTCAGGTGCCCTCTAAAGGGTAGCCAAAATTGATATAATATATATATATATATATATATATATATATATATATATATATATATATATATATATATATCTATATATAAAAATATATGCACCAATATAAACTTTACCTTCATTAACAAGCAAATACACCACAACATAGGTTGTATAAATCAGAGAAGGAAAGATAAGTTCCAGCAGAAAGAAGGGGGATGGCGGGTGGGTAACCTGGACTGCAACAGTGAATACACTCAAACATCTACATTTATGGTAAGTGTACACAACTGTACTATGTTCTTCGTGTTTCACTGTTGCAGTCATTACATTTGGGTAGAGTCCCAAAGCTATGGTTGGGAGGCTGGAGCTAAACAGCATTAGGAGCGGCTATGAGGCCTTGCAGAACTGCAGTGGCAAAGCCTGCCCCGGATTTAGAGTAAAGTGGCAGATGATAATGCTTTGTAAAGGTGTGTACTGAACTAAGTAGCAGCCTCTAAAATGTCTTTGGTTGGTACTCCTCTGAGAAAGGCTGCTGAAGTGGCTGCAGCTCTGGTTGAATGTGGCCTAATGCCCTTAGGCACTGGCTTGCCATGCTGTGAATAGCAGAAACGAATGCAGTGGCCTATCCACTTTTGAAACAGTCTGCTTGGAGATGGCCTTTCCTTGTGATCCTGTAGCATATGCCACTAGTAATTGCTCTGTCTTCCTGAAAACTTTAGTTTTGTCCAAATAGAATCTAAGCTGTCTGTGTACGTCCAAAGAATGCAGAATTCTCTCCCCCTTGTTCTGTGGATTTGGATAAAAAGTTGGCAAATGAATAGTTTAGTTAAGGGCCACACTGGACACCACCTTAGGCATAAATGTTGGGTTTGTCCTCAGAGAAAATCTGTCTGGATAAAAAATGATAAAAGGTTCCACAGCCATGAGTGCCTGTAGCTCTGATACTCGTCTTGCAGAAGTTATTGCTAGTAGCAGAGCTGTTTTCCAAGATAAAAACTTTATATCAGCAATACCAGCTGGCTCAAAAGGAGGCAGGGTGAGTTTTTCCAAGACATAATTGAGGTCCCATGCAGGTACTGGTGATCTCCTTGGAGGCCTTAAATTTTTGGCTCCTCTGAGGTACTGCCTTAATAAAGGATGAGTGTAGTGTGTTAATGAAAATTTAGAAAGTAGTGGGGAAAGAATGGATTGGTGGTTCTGTATTGTAATGAGCCGAAATGGCAGAGGCATGAATTTTAATTGATGAAAAAGATAGGCCTTTGTCCAGCATCTCAGTTAAGTATTGCAAAATCTGAGGAATATTTGGTACAGCTGTATCAGTTCCTTGTGCCTGGTTAAAAGCACAAAATCTCTTCCATTTTCCAGCATAAGATTTCCTAGTACTAGACCTTCTGGCTTCCAAAATGACATCCATCACAGCTTTACTGAGTGGTGTGCTTTGTATGGCTACATTATCCGCCATGCTGCCAGGTTTAGAGTCCTGAGTTGGCTGCAGGATCTGATTGTTTTGTTGGGACAGTAGATGAGGTATTTGAGGTAAGGTCCAGGCTGGGCATTGAGACAAGTTCCTTAAGATCGGATACCAGTACTGGCGGGGCCAGTCTGGGGCAATCAGTATCATCTTTGGCTTCTCCTGTCTGACCTTAGGAGTACCTTGGGGAGGAAAGGGATATACTGATAGGTTTTTCCAGTTGAAAGATAAAGCGTCCACTTTCCATGCTTGTCTGTGATACGTCCTTGTGCATAATCTTTTCAGTTGGTAGTTGTGAGGGGAGGCAAATAGATATATGTCCGAGCATCCCCATTTCCTTGTTATCATGCTGAAGACTTGTGGATCTAGCTGCCACTCATGGGGATCCATTAGGTCTCTGCTTAGTTCGTCTGCCAGAGCATTTTCCTTTCCTGGCAGGAATTGTGCCTGCAGATGAACTTGGTAAGTCAATGTTGTGTCCCACAAAGCCATGGCTAGTCTGCAAAGGGGGTAAGAATGTGTGCCCCCTTGCTTGTTTATATACTACATGACCATGGTGTTGTTTGTCTTTATCAGTAGTTGTCCCGGATGAAGTAGGTCCTTGAAGGCTGTCAGGGCATTCTGAACAGCTAGCATCTCTTTTTGATTGATATGTAGATGCATTTGGTTTGTGGACCAGGTGCCCTGAATGCATCTTCTTGCCATGGGGGCCCCCCAGGCATAATCTGATGCATCCGTTATTAGGTTCTGCCTAGCTGGGGATAATGTGAATGGCTGTCCCTTGTTTTGGTGACAAGCCTTTGCCCACCATCGAAACTCCTGTTGCAGGCAGGGAATGAGAGTAATCATCGTTTCCAGGCTGTGGCAATGTTGCGTCCAGACACTTTTTAGGTACCACTGAAGTTTCCTCGTATGCAGTCTTGCATATGGAATTAGTAGGATGCAGGATGCCATGAAGCCCAAAGCCTGCAGAATTTTTCTTGCAGATAACTGGGCCTTTGTTGCCAATCTTTTGAAATAGATAGTCAGTTGCCTTTGTTTGTCTGGCACGAGATAAGCCATTTGGGCAGTTATATTTAAGCTTGCACCCAGGAATATTATCTCTTGAGAGGGTACTAGTTTTGATTTATTTTCGTTGACTGTGTACCCTAGACATGTTAAAAGTCTTTTCACAAACGCCAGATGCTCTAGTAGAATGTCCTTGTTCTCTGCTTGAATTAGGCAGTCGTCCAAGTAAGGATATATTTGTATTCCTCTTTGTCTGCAGAATGCGATTACTGGTGCCAGGCACTTTGTAAAGACCCTGGGCGCAGTAGATAAGCCAAAGGGCAGTGCAGAGAATTGGTACTGCATTGAGCCAGCCTTGAATCTGAGGTATCTTCTGCATGATTGCCTGACTGGGACATGCAGGTATGCCTCTTTTAGGTCTAAAGTCACGAGCCAAGCCTTTTTGCCCAGCATGGGCAGAAGCTGCTGCAAGGTCAACATTTTGAATTTTGGTATATCCAGGAATGTGTTTAGAATAGATAGGCCCAGTACTGGTCTCCAGGCTTTGTCCTTTCTGGGTACCAAGAACAGTCTTGAGTAAAACTCTTGTCCCTGCTCTTGCTGTGGTACTTGTTGAATAGCTCCCATGTCCAGGAGGGATGAGACTTGTTTTTGTGCCTCTGCCCATTGATTTTTTGGCAGATCTGACCAACCATTTGCCTTTGGCAGGGTATGGAAGTGGAACTTGTAGCCTTGTGACACTGTTTAGAACCCACTTGTCCTGGGTTATAATGTGCTAATTTTGAGAAAAAAGTGCTATTTTTCCCCCTATGGGTGCTGCCAGGAGATAAGTGCTTGGTGCAGGCAGGGGGAAGTCATTGGGACTGTTTCCCGTATGGTTGTGATTTGTCTTCTCCACTTTTGGAGGTAGAAGCCCCCCATTGCTTTGACCTGTATGAACCCTGAGCCTGGGATCTGCCTCTATGAGGTCTGTCTGACACTGGAAAGGACCAATTCTTTGTAGGCCAGTGTCTACTAAACCTAGGTGGCTGTACTTGTAAAAAATCTTTTGACAGTTTGCATAAATTTTGCTTTGTCCTCCATTTTCTTTAACACCTCTTCTGTCTTAACACCAAACAAAGAATCATGCTGCAAAGGTGCATCTAATAATTTAACTTTGACATAATCAGGCAGATTTTGTTCCTTTAACCAAGCATGCCTCCTAATTACAGAACCCGTAACTGCGGCCCTGCAGGAGGCCTCCAGAGAATCAAAACCACATTGCAAAAGTATGCTTTCGAACTTGTTCAGCTGCATGCAATAAATCCTGCATTTCCTTGTTTTATGCACATTCAGAGTTTAACAACATTTTCTGTTTAAGCAATGTCATGACATGCTGCTGATATTTGAGCATATGAAACTGAAAGGCCCTTATAGCCAAGGTAGCAGATGTGTAAACCTTTTTTCCCCATCTATCCAGTGCCCTAGAATCTCTGTCAGAGGGAGTAGGGTTTTTTTGTCCCTTTGGGACCCTGTGAAATAATTTCTGGGTCTGCAGCAGGGTTTTTGAAAAGGAATTTATGAGAGTCAGGAACCCTGTAAAATCTGTCAGGCTTAACAGGAGCTGGAGGTAAGGAGTCCGGGGTCAGACTAGACTCTGAAAACACATCTACAATGTCTAACACAGGTGGAATGGCTAGAGGCCTGTGTTGAGGTAGTAAAAGGAAGTCCCTGAGCCTCTTTTTAGATTCTGAAAAATCTTGGCTCTCCCAGTGGAAATGCTCCCTCATGGTATGCAAATTTTCCCCAAAAGAATAGACCTTAGGAGGAGAAGCTGAAGGAATAGATTCTTCAGCATCAGACTCCTCATGGGGGGAAGTGAATATTCCTGATCAGAAAAAGAATCAGAAGAAACAGAAACCTGATCTGAAGATTCATAGTCTGTCTCTTGCCTAGGCCTTTTATCAGGAGGGGGATGGGAACCCCTGATCAAGGTAATCAAGTCTTCGGCCATTTTGAGCATCTGTTTTTTGGGCATGGAGGCCTGCCCACATGGCTCTTGAGTTTTTCTTTGTATTTGAAGGTGCTTTAGTCTTTGCCTTTGAAGCTGAAGTCGGTTTAATGTATAGATGTTTAGGTCTGAATACACCCTCAGAAGCCAGTGCCTGCTCAGTGGCTCCGGACCCATCTAAGGTAATAGTGTCCGAGGCTCCAATACCTTGAGTTTCCAGCGGCATATCCGACTCCACGTGGGAGTCGGTAGCAGCCTGCGACTCTAAAGTAGCGGGCGTCAGGGGCTGCAAAAGCACCTCACTGAGAACTGGCAAACCGGCAACTCGCTTAGGAGAAGCTTCGTCGTCGGTTTTGGGCCTCAGTTGTCTATAATTTTCTTTGCGTTTTTTGTGAACTCCAGTCGGATGGCTATCCGACGACATTTCTGGATAATTAAATCTGCGTCCAAAATACTTAAATGCAAAATCATACTGATGTTTAACAGTGCGTTGGTTAAAATCAAGCGCAAAACCGACAACCTGAAACGTTGTGGTCAGGGCCTAGGCAAGGAATACAGTAAGAATAAAAGTCCTTATGAGGTATTTGCTTTCCACAAGAAATACAATTATTAACTTTTTCTCACATCGGTGTGAAGCAATAAAAAAGTTTCCCCAATGGGGTACTTGGCTTTAATGAAGACTTTGGATCTGAAACACGAAAATCTCAGGAGTCGGCCAACCGGCACTTGCGAACTGCTTCTGCTTCGGGCACCGTGCGGCAAGAGACTGGAGAAAATGGCATCGGATGCATCTTTTATACCCCTGATGACCTGACGTCAGGGAAGGGGCGACAGCAACCGATGCAGGACCCAAGACTTTGGAATTCAGGCCGATTGAGGGCAACCTGCCAGCAGGATTACCCAAATGTAATGACTGTAACAGTGAAACACGAAGAACATCTAAAACAGCACTGTTGGACCACTACCCTGGACAGATTGGTGGGAAAAAAAATGACAAACACTGACAATAACAGGAAGGACTGAAAATTACTAACACTTCTTTTATGCTGACCACTAATAATAAAGGAGTACTGTATTCATGAAAACATAATCATCAAGACTATACAATATTAGTATTTAAGATGTTGAGTAGGCAGAATTGAAGGCAGGAGGGAAACAGTGACTGCCAGAATCAATGCAATACCTTTGTTAAAGGAATATAGAATTTGTTTCTAGGCAGCTCCTGGAAAGCAGAAAGACAGCTGGACTCATGTATTCGAAATACTAACAATGTAAAGTATATAAGACAGAAAGTAAGGCATACAATTTCAATTATTAAATTATGTAAACTTCTTTCTCTCTCAATGGAATGGACTATAAGGGGTGGTCACAGTAGTAGTTTCCCAAGACAATGTAAAAAACTACAAGCTAAGCAGTCTATTCCACAGCAAATGATTTTGGAGTCAAATAGAATCTGCAAAACAAAAAAAAAAACTTGTAATGGTTGAAATGCTTTTCTGCTCCATTCAAGTACTATGAAAATAAGACAGTCAATAAGACAGAATAAAACAGTCATGTTTGACTTCAGAGCACCAACTAAACCACATCTATTCAACAAGTGACCAATTATCCCATGCTTTATTTCATGCAAAGTATCTATGGTACGATTCCAGTTATTTTCTTCAGGGTACTATATAATTATCAGCCAGGGTATGGGTACAGACAATCTTTATCAACAAATGGGATAGGTTAATTCAAGCACAAATTTGGAAATTGGCTAGTCTTAAAACGGCCCACAAGGGCAGCTAGGCCTAGTATCTACGTCTGAACCTATAACCACAAGCATCCTTTTTCTAATCCACTGGTTTAGAGCCTTCTTCTTGCTCCAAATTCCAAGTAGTATTCTAGACATAAGGTAGGGTATTGCTGGGAGCAGTATTCACTTGTTATTTTATAGTGGAACCAGCAGGTGGTGCTATATATATATATATATATATATATATATATATATATATATATATATATATATATACACACACACACACACACACACACACACACACACATATGGGTCCCATTTAGATGATCGAAGTCTTAGAGTTTCGAATTTCATATGGCCAACGCCATATGATCAAAGTTTTAAGACTTTGAATGTTCTAAACGGATATCTCCATACAGCACAGAACAGGACATTTTCCCTTTTCCTCGCTGTAGTGTGATCTCGGATTTGGTATATTTAAGTAGCAGGGGTGTGGGGGGTGCAGGAGGACTTGCCCCACGGGGGAAACATCCAGGAATTTTTTTTTTTTTTTTTTTTAAGGTGTTCAAAGTCTTAAATGGACCCATATATATATATATATATATATATATATATATATATATATATATATATATATATGGGTCTATATCGGACGAACAAAAAATCCGTTCATCGAATACATAAAGATCGAAGCTTCACGGAAATCGAAAACGGTATTGTGGGGTCTCAGTACAGTGAGGATTAGGGTATTTGCCCTTTCCTCACTGTAGTTCGATCTCAGAGTTAGAATATATATATATATATATATATATATATATATATATATATATAGCGAGGAGGTGTGGGAGCACAGCCCCCCACAATATAGTTTTCGATTTTCATGACTTTTGATAATTACGTATTCGATGAGCGGATTTTTTGTTTATCTGATATACACCCATTTACATGTATATATGGGTCTACCTGAAAACACCAAAATTTCTAAACGCCGACGACGAGAACACAGACACCGGAAGATCGACAATGGAGAAGATAAGACAGTTGAGAATCCCGGTGCTGAGAACACCGACATGTTAAGGTAAGTGTGCGATAGGGACGGACGTTAGTGTCAGGGTACGGGTCAGGTAAGTGTGCGATAGTGACGGACCTTAGGGTTTAGGTTAAGGTTAGTGCATAGATAGTTGTATATGTAAGGTTTAGTGTATGTTTGTAAGGTTTTTGGTGTGCTTGTGTTGTGCGTGCGTTTTTCGGGAAAGGTATTTGTTTTGTTGATTGTCGGGATTGTGGTTTGTCGGGCATGTGAAGTTTCGTGTTTTTGAACTTTCTTTTTTCGGTTTTGTCGTCTTAGTTATTTCGTTTTCAGTTTTTTGACGTGTCGGTGTTATCAGGTAGACCTATATATATATATATATATATATATATATATATATATATATATATATATATATATATATATATATATATCATCTGAAAAATGTAGACAGACCAAAAGTCTTTAATCTCAACCACAAAACTTTGGCAAAGTAAATGCCAACAAGCTAGTACACATGTGCAGTGTACTGACCTCAACACATGCAATATTAAACATTATAAAAAAGAAAATAGATTTTTTTTTTTGCAAGAGGGGCAAGACGTCCTGCATCCCTTCCCACCCCCTCTGCTTATTTTATATATATATATATATATATATATATATATATATATATATATATATATATATATTAGTTTGCACAATATCAGGGAGAGGGTATATTCCCCAACTCTTAATCTTGCGTACCTATGGGCATTCTGCTTAGTCGACCAAATTGCATCAACTAAACCAGACATCAACCAAACATTTCTTTTTTTTCGGCTCTCCCATACATATATGGGAAAGAAAGTTTTCTCTGCTTCCATCAACAAAGCCAAAGCAAACTAAGGAACAGGGTGTAATCTCCTCTGATGGCATATTTAGGAGCCCAAGGCAAATTGTACTGACTGGAAGAAGCAAACTTCAGTGTCAGCTAATGGTGCTACTCCACACTGAAAAAAAAGACAGGGCGAATTTTTTTTCTTGAAGTTTCCTGACTTCATTACAAACCACCACTTTCTACATAAAGAACAAGAACTACAGAATTGGATATTAAAATAATTAGCCTTATTGTTGTGCATACCTTGAAATAGCCAGTTATGATTAACTGATAAGTATGAAAAGAATATGGTGACTTGGTAATACACACAAGATGGGCAGTTTAAGAAAGACAAAATATTAGATTCTTTTGTAGAGCTGTTACATGTGTGAGAGATTTGGAAGAAAAAAATCACTAGGACCTACACTGTTGTGTTTACACAGATATTCTTACTATACGTAGTTTTTGTCCACATTTAGACAGAAATTTGTATAAAATGTGGCTTTAGTCAGGTCATTACACAGCATTTTAACATATGTATGTATTGTTTAGGGATAGAGTGTGTAAAGATGGTTATGAACTTAGAACAGCTTCCAGTACTAAAGGGCAACCACAACACCTTTTTTCAGCCACATTAGGAAACTCAGAAGTAATACCCAGTTCTGCTTAGAATTTCTCTTTAATTATGTATCCCACTGTAATACCTCTGATGATAAATTCAGCTTCAATTTTATTCCTACCACATACAGAGCCAATTTTTCTAAGTCTATATTATTTCTTCAACAGCTTAGGTTGTCGAATGCTTTATGATCGACACCTAAGCAAAGTTTCAAAATCGCGAACGGCCATATAAGCAAATTCTTTCCTCGGGAAAGAATTTGCTAGGCCGTCTGGAAATAAAATTAACTTTTCAACCTAAATATAGTGGGGGGCTTTGCCCCCCACACCCCCTCTAACTAAATATACCAACTCTGAGATCGCTCTACATTGAGGAAAGGGCAAATCCCAAATAACTTTCCTGAGGAAAAAATTTGCTTATATGGCTGTTTGCAATTTTGAAACCTCGACACTTGGGTGTCGATCATTGAGCATTCGACAACCTAAGCTGTTGAAGAAATATAGACCCATTTTTCCCTGATTATACCACCTGCTATCACCCTTGATCAAATGGTTTCAGATCGTTCCTAAACTAAAAACAATAGCTCAAAGGGTCTCAACCATATTGCAGACTGACTGCTTTCAAGTATCAAATACCACATAGCCCAACCTCTCCTAAATCCATGCAACCTTAGTCTCTCTACAGCCTGTGTACATGAGACTTGGAGAACCCAAAGCTGCTGCCCCCTGCCCCCTTCCCCATGATGCCCCACAACAGAACCTGGTAATTACAGGTCTATCAACCTCACTATTAATATCACTGAACTAATCAACAATGACCTTGACGAACTTAAAACCCTCAACCTAATCAATTTGGACTTAGTAAGAGCAGGTCATGCCTACTTAAACTGGTCTAGTTTCTGAATGTCAGAAAGTTGGGCGGCACAGTGGTGCAGCGGTTAACGTTGTCGCCTCACAGCAAGAGGTTCTCCAGTTCGATTCTCGGCTGGGGTGCCTTCTGTGTGGAGTTTGCATGTTCTCCCTGTGTTCGCGTGGGTTTCCTCCGGGTACTCCGGTTTCCTCCCACATTCCAAAGACATGCATCTGGAGCATTTCTCCCCGGGCCTCCGCTGAAAACAGGCTCTGTGGAACCTAGTCGGACATTCCCAGTCAACAAATGTTAAATAAAAAAATAAAATAAAAGCTTTAGACAAGGTTCAAACTGTCCACATTGCCTACCTTGACAAAGCCTTTGAAACAGTTCCCCGTTTGGGCCTCATAAGCAAACTCTCTAGTCTCAATGTTAAACCTTATACTGTCTGCTGGAAAGCTAACTTCTTTAAGGACAAAACTCATACAAGTGGGGAATATGTAATGATTGCTGTAATTTAATGTCTCAGGAGAGGCCACTAAAGACTTTGCCACCTTGAAAATTTATGGCAAACATGGATTCCCCAAACCAGTTGTCAAAATTAGACAAATATAACTAACAAAGGAGATTACCTAATATGCAGTGGCAAAGAATTCCAAATTCTACTTGTCTATGTTTCTGATTTGAAAAAACACAACAGGAAGCTTGTTGAATGAGTACCATTTCGGATGAAAGTAGAATGGTCAGAAAAGAAAACATCACAGAGTAATAACATAATACCATTGCAATGAATTGAGTGCTGTGATTATGCTCCAATATCAGTTAGAAGACGAGCCAGTTTAGCACTACTGTAGAATGAGACCAAATCTCCACAGCGCTGAGAAAGGTGCTTAACAATTGTTAAGAGCCTAAGCAGTGTTATGATTGGGTCTTGATGTTATGCATTAAGTACTGACAACAAATGACAGTGGCATAAGTAAAAACATGGTTTCGGACTGCTGTACATGCCTCTGAACTGTCCCTGAGCTCATCTCATATTTTTGCCCTGTTCCTCGTACACTCATCGTATTTTTGCCCTGTTCCTTGTACACTTGTTTGGTTTTCTGAGAAGTCAGTCAAAAATGCCAGAGAGTTTCAGATGTCTTATTGAAAAGAAATGCATATTGATATAAAACTTGTTGCTCTAACATTTTAAGTGAATTAGTGCAAAATTTAAAAACTCTTCCTTGTTTTGATCCTTTGTCCCACAAACAAATGTTAAACTAGCTGACAGTTTTGCTGCTATTTTCTGTTTGACAGTGTTTACTAAGGTCTTTACTAGCTTTCAAAGCTGGTAAAACATTTTGTGGCCTTTTTTTCTGTAACAGTTGGCACATGGAGCCAAAGCTTAAAGCACTACAAAGAATTATAATTGTATCTCCATCTGTAACCTTTACTTATTATTTACAGGTTCACAGGAGTTTACCAGGCTAACGGCTAAACAGACAATAAAAGCCTAGCCAGTTTTACCCAGATTTTACCTAATTGTATATCACTAGAGGAAAGATAACAAGGGTCAGCAAGCATGGTATTTACAATTTTACAGACTTGACATGAATGTCAAGATTCACCTCAAAAGCAAAATTCTTGGTGTCTGTGTCTCAAACACAATGTGGTTATGGTTGGAGACACGATTCTAATCCTCTATATTATGATACTTGAAAATTGGTATCATATCCGTTCTCCTCCATCTGTAAGAAACAGAGTGCAGATTTAACAACTTTACTGTATTCTTATATGTCATACTATGATGACCTATAATTAATCTTATAAATGTATTCCAAATGATTTCCAGTTTTTGACACTGGTTTTATCATAAATACAGGCTGCCCTGCAATAAATCAATATATGTGGCCTAATATCGGCAATGTATAAGGGTATCTCCACATTTCTAGCCAAGAACACCTACAACTGGCATGCTAATAATGGCTTCACCCTAAACACTATGACGTACAGCACAGTTACCTCTGCAAGACCATTATCACTTCCTCTTATCTTAATGTTGGAATTCCTCTTAAAAACAGATTTCTTGAAGGTCTTCGTAGCCACAGTGACACTGAACCCTCTTTTGTCTGCTACACCAAAGATGTGCTCATACAGTCCTTTTGCCTCATACAGCTCATCTATCATGACATCTCTTCTTGGTGCAAGAAGGTCCTTATCCCTTTTACTACTTCTTTGTCACATCCTTTAAGCAGAATGTCTACTTTGGAATATACCAGATGAACCAAAAATGGTCTCAAGCTAAATGCAAAATAAGTGCAGCACAGCAGCATTCAGCAATAAAGCTATTCCCACTTCACATGTTAAAAATGTTACTCTTCTTCAGACAAACTGCTCATAACAGAAAGGTGTACTTATGTAGATAACACATTCTTGTTTGATCATCATGTTTCCACCATAGGCAGGAGTCCTTCTATGTGGTCAAATCAATTTCCAACAGAATATCTTCAAGATCCGAAGTAGTCATCCTATCACTGTACTCTTCTCTTACCAGCCTCATCAATGAAAACAATGAACCTACTCAACCTTAACTTTAAAAGTAAAGGGAAAAAAATGCCTTATTTGATAAGTGAAGTATCTGGATTTGAATCAAACTTTGTCCTTTCTGCTGAGTATCTTCATGAAGAATAAATAATACTTACATATGTTCCCGGTCCATGTTTTAACTTTGTAAAGTGCTTCTTGAACTAAATTTTGTAGCATATTTTTGCATCTGTACATATGAATATGTTTTATAGCACATCCTTCTATCTGTAAATATGTTTTGTTAGTTTCTTAAGTGATCCTACATACCTTGTCTGTGAACTCGGTGAACTACCAGTTAGCATATATTAATTAATTACCTAATGAGCAACTGAGATACAGCCATTCAAACAACAGTTGCTCGGTCACACCTGACCAAGAACACAATTCATCTAACACCTGCACACATACAAAAAACATTTTTTGCAAATAGGACAAATCTCCCTTGACACCTTCCTACGGGTCTATATCTCAACATCAAAGTCTCAGAACTTCGAACGTTGTAACATTGAACTGGAAACCTTGAAGACTGAAAACCCAGAAGACTGAGAACAGCGTTTTTTTTTTTCCCCTGGGAAAAAAAATCGCTGTTCCAGTACAAAACACGAACCACACAAACACTACAAACTGTTTCTAATGTGGGGGGCTTCACTCCCCCCACACTCTCCAACGTGGGGGGGGGCTGTGCCCTCCACACCCCCCTACTTAAATATACCAACTCCGAGACCGCACTACAGTGGAGGAAATAGCGAAGCCATGGAAACAACTCACCAAGTTCTTTCCCTGGGAAAGAATTTGATGTTCCATGGCTTTGCTGCTGTCAGTCTGTGAGGTTTCCAGTTCGATGTTACAACATTCGAAGTTGTGAGACTTTGATGTTGTAATATACACCCCCTCCATACATCCCATTACGTATATATACACCAGTTCCCTTGTCCCACAACACTGGGGAATGGAGAAATTCTCAATCCACAGCACAGCTGTCTCTATGATACACAATGTTTACATATTAGTGATATGACCAATGTACAACTGTGAATTTGACCACCTATATACTGGCAGTCAAAACACAATCAAATAGTCACTGACCACTTGCAATGAAGCCATAACAGACCTTTGTACTCTCAACATGGAATGACATAGTTGAGAGAACATGAACATGTTTTGCCCGATCTTAGACCTGAAAACCAACATTTCTCATACATTTATCAAAATCATATCCTTTTGTTGAAAATACATCTTCTAAGAAAATAAAAGCCATATCTGAAAGATAGCAGAACTGCAACAAAACACTAAGCTTGAATTTAGTCAAATGAAAAGGAGTAATGAAACACTCTGGATGTCCCATGCTCAGGGAAAACATGTATTACATATTACTGAAATGTGTCAAGTGGTATTTGCATTGGACCTGTGTACACCTTTTAAAAGTTAACTTCCACCAATGTCAGAAGTTAAAAATACAGACACTCTTGCAGACAGACAACTGACCTTCTAAAACCAGCTACAAAGAAACACAGGCCTGAGGTGAAACAGGTAAAATTCACTCTTCAAAAGGAGAAGAGTGAATGAATTGCACTTGTGTGCCACCTAATGGCAAAATTAAAGCAAAGCAATTGCAAACAAATGGTCCACTATTATTTTGCAGATTCTTTTTTTTTTTTTCAAAACAAGTTTATTGTTTTAACATATAAGAGAAATATCATAACAATTTTATACAAATAATTAAAAGTAGGTATTATTATAATATTCAACAAAACAACTAAAGTATTTACAAAGACATCCACTACAATCAGATCAATTAATTAAACTAAAATACTGTGCTATTGAAATTAGAATTTTTTTAACAAATTTTGTAAATTATCTCATACAATAAAATGTGATGTTTTTCTAGTTGTTCTCATTCTAATAGTGCTTATTTCCATATGACACATTATATTCATAACATTTTTAAATTCATTGAATGAAGGAGGTGTATCTGAAATCCAATTTCTAGTTATTATTTTCCTAGCCACTGCTAGGATAGACCATAACAAGGGAAGCTTAATCTTTTTAACACATTGAGGTACAGGTGTGTTGAATAATATAAGAGACTTAGAAATAATGAAATTATCTGTAAAAAGAGCCTGCAAAAATTCATTAATTGACTTCCAGTATTCTTTCAACTTCATACAGTCATAAAACATATGAGCCCAGTCAGCATTAATTTCTACATTACATCTCTTACATACATTATCTTTATTATTAATTTTATTCATCATCAAAGGTGTATAAAAAGATCTATGTAAAATTTCCATGTATAAAGTCTCCAGACAATGGAAGATGTAGTTCTATAAGCAGATTCCAATATATATTGTTTATCTTGTTGAGTTGGTGGGTCCCCATTAATAGAGGTGAAATAATTCCAGTATGAATCTACATTGTAAAAAGTTTCTTGTCTGATAATTTTATGTATATATGAAAGTTTACCTTTATCAGAAACTTTATGCTGTAAATTTATTATCAAGTAATCAATCAGTTTTGGAATAGATTCTTTAACTGTTATAGACATTAGATCTATTCTATCAATGAGATGTTGTCTAAAGATCTGAACCTCTAACCAGCAAGTTTCTCTTAGATCAAATTCTTGTTTTAAGAAATCTAGATTTTTAACTTTATTATCAGATATCAGCTGATACCAGTACTTTAGATTATTATCTATAGCTAAATGAGCTCCTTCAGAAGTAGATGACATAAGCATACCCTGAGTATAAATTATAGGAATACAATAAAATTCCATTCCCTATACTTAGGGTGCATGAATATAAAGTTACGATAACTAATAATAATATTTAATGGGTAACAGACCATATGTTTAGGTGTAATAGGTGAAGTACAAAATTCCTTTAGCAACCACAACATGGAGTTATTTATAATCATATTTTTATGTGTTAAGGAGATTTTCATGAAGTGCATACTAATTAGCTCCCAATAATCTTTCCATTTTGCGACATATGACCGATCTATTAATAAAGTAATAACTTTTATAATAGAAGAGATAATATATAAATTAAAGTCTGGAAAAGAAATACCCCTTGAGACCAGCTATTAGTATGTTTCTTTAATGCAATCCTAGGTCTATTAGGTGCCCATAAGAAATTTAACATTAGTGTATTCAGTTTCTTGATAGTTATTTTTGTAGGTGAAAGTATTATTGATTGTATTAAGTATAAAATCTTGGGGAATATTATCATTTTAATAATTGTAAGTCTCTCCTCCATAGTAAAAAACATATTATTCCAGGTATTAAAAAGATTTTGTATATTAAGAAAACAGGTATTATAGTTATTATATATAATAGATTTAATATCTTTAGATAGTATTATACCTAAATAAGTTATCTGACCTGAGTTGGGTACATATTTAGTAAAATCACTAATGAGAGTATTTTTTCGTGTATATATAGGTAGTATTTTAGTTTTTTCTTCATTGAATATTAAACCAGAAATACTTTTAAAATTCATCATTTTATCAAATAAAGACTGCATAGAAGAATTAGATCCTGCTGATGTAATCAGAACTAAATAAGAGTAAATAATATGTTTTATTTTTAACTCTATTAATATAAACAGTAAGTAACATTCCATTGTATATACTTCTTACAGCTTTCTCTTACATTTTTTATTTCTGTCTCACTCCCTTTTATTTTCTACTCTCTTTTTCTTTTCTTTATTAATATATAGAAATGCTTTTGACTGTGTGGGCACAGTGAATAATAGGATTTGTATGAAAATTGAGTTGGGAGAAGAATGCTGAGTTTTATTTTGCAGATTCTGAATACCTGAATTGTTATTGCATATACTCTGTTAAACTACTGTAATGTGGTGGAAATTAGGTAGCATTTTAATATTGGCAGAACTGATCTACACAAATGGGTGTATCTGCCACACATCACGATTTGGAGAAGACATTTTCATATTTTGGTGTCCTACTAAATGTGTGATGCCACTAACTGATGACGTATCTTAACAAACGTCCAGTACTTTAAATGCCCCTGTCTGATGTGTTGTAACACTTAAGCCCAAAACAGTAATGCTCTTCTCTTGTTAAGCACTTTAATATTTGACTTGTATGGCTCATTGATAGCCCACTGACCTCACGCTTTAACAGTACAAGAGGAAAGACAGTCCAGGAATTTAATACTGGAACTTTTCAGACTAGGGGTCATTTTGGCTACTAACAGTAATAATGCTGTACCAGTGAGATAATTTTGTTTCCATTTTACTCTAAATATGTAAAAAATATTTTTTGAATAAAATGTGCTCCCTGAGCTTCAAACTACTTTAGTGATAAATATTCTGTTAGTATAATTCACGTACCCAAAAATAATTAGAGATCATGTGCAAAGGGTCTTTTTTACCACTTTGTTTGGCTATAATTATGCTCTCACCATTTAAAATGTTATTATTATTTATTTATTTTACATTTGTTGACCGGGCTAGTCTAGCTGGATATATGTCCATTTTCAGTAGAGGCCCGGGGAGAAAAGCTCCAAGCAAAAAAAAATGGGAAATTTAACAATGCATATAACTATGAGAAGTACAATACAGAGTTAGCACTCTGATAGAGAACAGTTATAAAATAAATTTGTAAAACTAAACACTTTTAGTGGTAATTAAACTAAACAAGTCTACAATTCACAGTAGACGGTATAAGCAAGTCTTAGAAAAGGGAAAAGAATATATATATATTACTCCAAAATTCCTGAGTAAGAGTCAGTAGTAAGTCAATTTGGAGGTAGGGGTTATAGGAGCAGTGTATAGGATTATGGATAGAAGTGAGAAAAGATGTCAATCTGGTTTAGTGCATGGACAGAGCCAATGAGCTTTGAGATGTTCTTTAAGATGTTTTTTAAAAAGAGAAGTAGAAGCAAGGGAAGAAGGGAAGCAAGGAATAGACTTTCTGATTCAAAAAATATGCAATTACTTTAGAAACATTGGTGACAATATATACATTTATAAAAAATGCTTACATTTAATTATGT
The DNA here is from genome assembly GCF_019279795.1 of Protopterus annectens. Lineage (NCBI taxonomy): Eukaryota > Metazoa > Chordata > Ceratodontiformes > Protopteridae > Protopterus > Protopterus annectens. Next base: position 350,821,655 of record NC_056741.1, on the reverse strand, counting down.
TGAGCATCTGTTCATTTACTTCCCAATTCTGTGTCATCTGATGGCACCTTCTGATGATATCATACAGGAGTAAGAGCATGCTGTTCATTAACTTGAGCTATTGAATTAAAATGAGTCCTGCTATGCCAGGCACAAGTACTGAGATTCAATAACATTCCACATTAATGAAATGCTTTACTAATTCTGAGTACTGCCCAGACGTACCCAAGGATTCAACAGGGCCACTAAGTCTGGGTGAGGTTCTCCAATACAGCAGCTCCACCTGTATTGTCAGACCTGGTACTGCTGACAGACAGCCAGACTTGGCACACAGGTGGGACTGCGTGGGACTGCATGGTCCTGATGTTGTCCTGCACAGTAGTTCCACCTATACGGTGGCATGGATGTTATACCTGCATTCTCCCCATCCAAGATGAAGGATGGGGTTGTGGGGTCACTATCACACCAGGGAAGTAAATCAACTTTTGAAAACAAATTGGTGTAAGCAAACCCCACAAAGATTTAGGAGATGGCTCACACTACAACAAACCAGGCATGTGCATGGTCTGAGACCCCCCCCCCCTCCAACTCCTAAAGTCTGTGGTACAGCTCCACCTTTACGTGGAACTCAGTACTACTGACAAGTCTGGATTCCCACCAGATCCTGCCTACAGTACTTAGTCCCATATATACAGGTGGAGTGTCTGCCTTGCCCAGAAGCTGATTAAATTCACTGAATAGTTTTTGTAACAGCAGTAATCCAGTCAATACATAGCTTGCACAAACATACTTTACTGTGGGCTACCACTGGGATGATTCACATCCCCCTTCATCCAAGTTTTCTTCCTAAAAATGCTCATCCCATGGTAGATGGCTATTTACTGCAGCAATATATCCGTATTACATTGTATGCCAAGCTCTATACAAACTTTGTTAGAGATTATACTGTTCCAATTTTCCTTTCAATATCTCTTACTTTATTATAAATGCATTTAGTTATGTATCAATTTGCTGTCTGATTGACTGAGAGACTAACACTGCAGTGCAGTCTGTGACAGTTGAAATCTGCTGTAAACTACAGAAAGCTTGACTATACCCTAGAAGCTGGTAATCCCCCATTGCATTATCAAAATGCAGGACCACATGAACCAGAATCTGTAAGCACCAGGACAGCTGCTTAGCATACAGGAAACACAAACAAGTTTACTAAACTTTAATGTTAAACTTAATATAGTTCCAGTGAAGCATAACAGGAAAAAGAAACATTAAAAATCAATGTTTGCATGATTTTTAAATGATCCCAAACTAAAGTGAGAAGGTGTGCTGCTGCTTCTACGTAATAAGCATTCTTCCAACCCACCCTGTCAGAAATTAACACGCAATGCATAGCAAATTCACAACATGTTGCTAAAAAACACAAGCAATATCAGCACATATAAATGCAAATGATGCCAGTATATACCACTGAACTTTGTCACTTCTAATTGCATTGCTGAGAGGAATAGCCATATTTCCTGTAGCTGGGATTTTTTTTTTTTTTTTTTTTTTTTTGTAGAAGAGTGGTATGTTTGGAAGCAATGTGAAGGTCTGTTATAAATATGTACATACATTCTCTTAATAGATAACAGTCAGCAGGGTTACCCCTACCTTGCTAGGTAGAGCTGATAAAGGTTGATTACATACAGAGATACTCACAAAAAATCCATTACTAGAGCAAAGTAGCTCTAGTGGTTCCATGCTGTCTGTACCGGTCTGTAGTTTACATACTGTACTCATGTAAAGCTAAGATCAGGTAAGATTGGGTAAGTTACACGCTGTCTGCACTTCTCTGTAGTTTACATACTCTACAGTTTACATACTCTACCCGTGTACAAGTAAGATCAGGAAGATTAGGTAGTTGCACGCTGTCTGCACTTCTCTGTAGTTTACATACTGTACCCATGTGCAGGTAAGATCAGGAAGATTAGGTAGTTACACGCTGTCTGCACTTCTCTGTAGTTTACATACTCTACAGTTTACATACTCTACCCATGTACAGGTAAGATCAGGAAGATTAGGTAGTTACACGCTGTCTGCACTTCTCTGTAGTTTACATACTGTACCCATGTGCAGGTAAGATCAGGTAGATTAGGTAGTTACACACTGTCTGCACTTCTCTGTAGTTTACATACTCTACAGTTTACATACTGTACCCATGTACAGGTAAGATCAGGTAGATTAGGTAGTTGCACGCTGTCTGCACTTCTCTGTAGTTTACATACTGTACCCATGTACAGGTAAGATCAGGAAGATTAGCTGGTTACATACTGTACTGCTTAGGTAGCTCCATCCTGTCTGCACTTCTCTGTAGTTCACATACTGTACCCATGTACAGGTAAGATCGGGTAGATTAGGTGGTTACATACTGTACTGCTTAGTTACTGTCTGCACTTCACTTACTGCAACCTAGAGTTTCAGTACTTAGTCTTGTATCCACTGTCCGACAAGTTACTGTGACAGACTTTAGGTTTGTATCACTCTCCGTGTAGAAGACAATATAACATAGTAATCATCATGGTCATACTGCTATGACTTTCCTTTTGTATAATATTGTCAGCTACTTTTGCTCAGTACCTGACACCAGCTATGAGTGCATACTGTATAATACTGTAAGGTAAGTGTGGTCTGTATTTCATACCAACTGTACTTTAGAATACCATACGCAGAGTCTGTCACTACACTTATTACTATGTACGCACATCTGTTTACTGTTACTATACTTATGTACGCACTACATCTGTTTACTGTGCACCTCTGTACCTGGGTTGTGAATGAAAGGGTCTTCTGACCAGCTCACTTACCCAAGAAAGAAAGCTTTAAATAAGTAAAAATATATAACACTGTAATTGAAGTTTCAGGCAGCATCATAATTAGGATTTGTGAACAATAGGTCAGCTATGACTCAGTGGAGATTGCTGTTAAATTTTAAGAACTTGTGAGAGAGGGAAAAGGATAAAGGGTTGAGGGGTGGTACTTGGAGACATTAAGATGGCTTTCAATTCAGTCAGTTGGAACTTCATGATCTTGAATCAAATATTGGAAGAAAGGGTTCCACAAAGTATTGCAGTATTATATAAGAATCTGAATGTGCAAATTAGAGCAAATGGTAGTCAGTCACACAAGGTGAGGCTAAGCAGAGAAAGCAAGGATGTCCACTACCCCAAGGAAATGTTATGCTGACCATGGAGAAACTGGCAAAGAGACTATACTGATAGAAAGTATGGGAGTGAACAGTAGTATAAACTTGGTGATGTCTGTATGTTCTTATCAGATCGTCTGGAAGAGATGCTGCTTCAAGGGCTGTAAACGTTTGAAGAACGTAGAAAGTAATTGCGCTTAGTGAGGCTTAATGTATCATCCCAAGAAATCATTAGTAACAGAGATTGGAAGAAGGATACAAAACTCATTATGGCTGCTGTGGTCAAAGCGGAGTGGGGAGGGGTGACATTTAGGATTGAAAGTACATCTGACAGGAGAAGACATTAGGAGGAAAAACTTTAAGCAGTTAAGGGACACAAAGGGAATACTGGATAAACAGACCAGTATGGTGCACATGCTGAGTGGGAGAACAGAGCAGTAAGAATGTTGGCAAGCACTGCCATTAGTAATTTATATACCGACGCATGTGTGGATTAAACCAACAGTGGTACAGCTATGGGAAACACCACAGGTGTGTCACATAGGTATATAAATAGGAAGAACTAAGATGGGTAAGGAAAGAGTGAGGGCTCCAAAGGTGGTAGAAAAGTATGTCTGGACTTAAGAGGTGTGCTGGTGCTGTGAATGTTGTACGAAGATTAAGAGGTTTGTACAATAAGGATAGACAGCTGTGGGTGGATAATGTTACAGAAACAGAAAAAGTTTCTTCTTTTTATACCCTAAGTATATATATATACATATATGAAATATTTTTTCTACAATAGTTACTATGAATATTTATTTATTTGTTACATAGGATTTTTAGTCGTATATATGGGTCTATATGTCAGAAAATGATTACAGACGCACATAGCACTTTACCATCTAATTCAGTTTCTTACTAGCTCAGTTTTAAAAATATTTTTTATTTATTATTTATATCTAGCTGTAAGCAAGTCTAGCTTTTCCGATGAGTCCTAATACAAAAGAGAACTCTAAAGTCAGGTTCTCATTAGGAAATTTAGAGTCAGTTCTTTGAACTTCAGACTTTAAAATTTTCATTTTTTATTCTTAGTTTATATTGTGAACATATTTTATATACACACTGAATATTTTAATATAATGTATTTTAATAATGATAAAATGAAATTTGAGAGTGGGCACAATAGCAGGCACAGACAGGTATACTACCGATTTAATATAGATTTTGACATAGGACACGCAGGGTAGAACTTCTACGTGACTTATCCCAGTATCTTGGATACGAAGTTAGGGACTGGGTATCAAGATGTGTAGTCATACCTTATATAGATTTTTTATAGATTCTGATACAGGACATGTAGTGTAAGAATCGCATTTGTTTTAGACCAATATCTGGAACATGAAGTCAGAGACTAAACATCAAAAGTTTAGTCATACTTCGTTTTATATATACTCATGTCACTATTTATTCACTTCATGTTATGTATTGTTTATATCTTAAAGTTTTGATACTGATATACGGGAGATGAAACATTTTCATCTATTGTCATAGGAACAAGTTTGCACATCTATATGTGTTTAAATAATCTAATCTAACTGTTCAGTGAAAAAAGAGACTAAATAATGTTTTATTTTATTTTATTTCATTCCATTTCATTTTATTTTACTTTGCTTTTAGGGAACATTTTATTATAATTTCATTCATGTTGGTTGGATACAAATATGTTTTGCAGAAGAATTTGTTTTCCATAGAGGAAATATTGACACAATATGTGAAAAGTAAATATCATCTTGAGTGTTCGAGTCAAAAGTTTATTGCACTGAGACATGGATTTTTGTAAACAGCCAATTTTGAAAATTCTGCTGAATAGTTGATTATTTAATTGTTTAAGTGTTTAATGATTTTAAGCTTAATTGGTAGCATTACTGATATAAAAAGAACAAGGATAGACACTGTTTTATTGATCTGAAGAAGCGTGCAAGCTGCACGTGAAAGCGCTTATCTCTGTTTTTTCATTGCTTGGAATAAAGGAATATCTGTTAGAAGAACGTGTTCTCATGGTGTATCCTGCTTAGTTACTTTTGCTACTAGAAACAGAAAAAGTAAAAGAATTTTATGAAAGAGGACTAGAATCAGGAACATACTGTGTATGAGACATCAGCAGACATTTAGGAGCAGGTTGACAGACTGGGAAGAAAAGGGTTGTTATAAATATAACAGATGCAAGAAGAGGGAAAGATTGGGCAATACATTGTCCCTCCAGCAGGCAAAAGGGACTTTCAGGTTATGAGCAAGAGACTGGTTAGTCTACACGAGTAATTGAAGGTGGATGTAGAGAGAAAAAAGGAATGTCGTAAAGGAAGAAGGGGGGTATTATACAAAAGGAAGCAAATGCGATAAGGAAGGAGAAGGAATGTGTCACATACAGGGATTTGGGAGATGAAGTAGTAGCTTTAGTAAACACAGTGTGAGAAGAAAATTAAGGCATGTAAGGTGTGCAAGAGATGTTGAGAAGGAGGTAGAAACATGTGAGATGAAGTATATAAAGGTCAGTGAGAGACTGGCATGAGACTGGTACATCATTGGTATAAGAGCCCAAAGATATTAGTGGAGGAGGGCTGGTGGGAAATTCATGCACGTTGAAGATGTGGAGAAGTATACAGTATCCATATGTGCTAAGGATGTAAAGCAATGCAGAAATAAAGGCAGATAATGAAAACAATATGGAAGTAAGCTATACAAGGAAGAGGGGTGTGTGTGTGTGTGTGTGTGTGTGTGTGTGTGTGTGTGTGTGTGTGTGTAGGGGGATGAAGCTTTATCCAAAGCAGATGGACAGCAGGAGTAAGGAGGAAAGAATCACTATTAGTTGTAGAATGGCTAAAAAAGGAAACTGCAAAGAGATGGAAAATGGTAGGTATTCGCAGCGTTAAGGAAGAAAAGACAGGTCCAGCAGATGAGGCAGTTAGTAGCAAGTAAAGGCAATCTAAGACGGGTAAAAGGATTAAATGAGAAATGGCATACAGTCTGGAGGTAGGCAGAAGAGTGTAGGAGAGGAGAAGAGAGCCACAGGGGTGAGTGGGTGTTAAATGAAGGAGAAAATTTGCAGTACATAGGGGGAGAGAGGGAGACTAATGATGTAAAAATTATGCAATGCACGCACTCTTACATGTGGACAGTGCTCTGTATCAGGATAGTGCACTGTACCAAAGCAGTACACAGCTCATTTCTTTTTAAGTTATATTGATGAAAACAATGAACGGTTATAAGCTGGATGGGATAGAGCAGCGTGCACAGATTTTAGACCCAGAACAATTTATATGGCTGAAATAGGTTTTCCGATATTTTCTTTCAGTGCTTTTCATTGTACTCCCGTATTAAAATCCAATATGTTTTTAGAATTGCAAAGTAATGTGGAAATGGAAGATAAAGATGGTCAGGTTTGCAACCAGTTAAAGAAGCTGTGCATTTTCTAAACTTCTTAGATAAACCATTGTGCAGCTACCAGAACTACTGAAATGCAAGATGAATTCAAGAAAACAAGACCTGTATACTGTCTTCAGTGAAAATGTATTTCACACAATGCTTTAAATAACTGGGCCTACTCTTTTCTTTTGCCATGGTGAGGAAATACTTTTCAAATTTAGTAAGCTATTACTATATCAGGCAGACACATCTCCTTAAGTAGGGGTTTAAGTAAATATATATGTCAAATTAGTCTTGAAAGGAAAAAAAATATGTACTTAGACTCCAAATGGGAGGGGAAAAAAAAGATCCATAAAATTGGCAGCATGCAAACTAAGAAAACGTCAGTAGAGGAAAGTGGACTAAATTACAATTAAAAAGTACTTTTCAGTTCTATTTCATCAATTTATTAATTTTCAAGTGCCCATTTTACCCTACCCACCATGGTCATGGGAAAGCTAGAATAACATGCTTAAGGTGGACAGACAGTCCCTGATAGGGCACCCATCCCACCCACTCACAGACACATGCATGTACACACACACACACACACACACACACACACACACACACACACACACACACACACATTCTCTCTCTTGGCTTTACTTACATTAATTGAATCAATTTACTATGAGTCACATCATCAGTGATTTTTTTAACTGTGAAATGTGACTCAGAAGTATTTATTTGCATTTGTTAACCAAGATAATCCAACTTACAAAAGCCTGTTTTCAGTATAGGCCTGTAGTCTGTAGAGAAAGCTTCACCATTTTCAAGTACAAAAGAAAGAAATAAGGTGATTTTGCATGGCAGAGCAAGAACCCTGTACCTCCATGTGGTGGAGTTCACCACTCAGCCCACCTAACTTGTATATCAACTCCATGGTCACAAACTCCTCTGCAGTGCACCCATGTCCCATAGAGTCAATGCGGTTTTGACTAACCGTGATGGAAAAAAATATGGAAAAAATCGCTGTTAATTACACTTGTACAACCATAGGATAGTCCCCAGACATGCTCACAAGCAGACGCATCTATTGTCAATTTAGAGGATCACTGATTTCACCTAGAAGCATGTCTTTACGATGAGAGTGGAAACCAAAAGCTCCAACAGGATAAAGAAAGAACTTGAAGACAAAGTCAGCAGGCCAGGAATCAACAGAGAAAACAAACAACCAAGCTTTGTGGAGCTGAAATGCTAGACATTGCATCACTGTCTCCATCAGTAGTTGTGAAACAAAGAAATTGCTTCCAATGGAAACTGACAGAAGAAATCACCATCAACAATTTCTCCGATTGTGAAACAAGGCAGGCAAATGCAAAGCTGAGACATTCCTCAGTTTCGTAAATGAGAAGTAGAAGCGAATATAAATGCTGAAGATCTTGAAAGCAGCAATGCTATTAAATAACTTATGACTCAAATCAATCAGATGTTTTTGCCCTTGAAGTCTACTTATCTTTTTCTGCGTTTGTGTGCATCACACACTCTCAGAAGCAGTTTTACACAGAAAGGAAATGTACTGTTAAACTGACACAAAATATCAACAAGATCAGCTCTCTGCTATGTTAATATGGCATACATGTCATATACAAAATTAAAGAAAAGTTTAAAAAGTTTCTTTACCATTTCCTGTGAAGTAACTATGGGCCTTGGTTTCTCTTGTACCATAGGTCGTTCTCGTTCTTGTGCGGACATAAATCGAGGAGGTTGCTGTGAAGATGTCTTTTGTGCTGGCCCAGTAGTGGAAGAGGGGGGGATAAAACGTGGCTGATTGGGAATACTCACCTGAGAACTACTACCAGGTGGAGGAAAGCGTGGCTGAGATGGTGAGGTCACACCAGGGCCACCGCCAGGTGTAGGGAAGCGTGTCTGAGAGGGAGGAGTTGCAGTGGGTCCTCCACTGGGTGGAGGGATGTGCTGAGAGGATGGGGCTGCTGTTGGTGGTGGGGGGAAACGCTGAAACCCAGATGGTTTTGGTGCAGTCTGGGGTTGCTTCACTGGAGTGACTTTTTGGAATGGAGGGCTAGAAACAGAACTTGGTAGGGGAGGGGGAGAAGGAGCTGCAGGTGGGGGTGGGGGTGGCTCATACACTGTGACAGAAGGAGAAGCCTGAGATGGAGGTGTTTTTGGATATGAAACTCCAGCAGCATTAATAGATACTGGGGCAAACTTGGATTTCGGTAGAGTTGCCCATGGTGGATTCACTGCAGCATTCTGAGTCTGGCTAGGAGGTGCTACAGTGGGCTTGGGTGTAGTGGAGGGAGAGAAGCCTGTAGGTTTAGGAGTAAATTTGGATGGAAAAGGGGCAGACGGCTTCATGGCAGCTGGTTCTGGAGCTGGTGTAGTACTGGCATGTACCTGCAAACATAGAAGAAAAAACAAGAAAAGAAATAAGTGCATGTTACTAACAGGCTTTCACCATGGGTTTTATCATTACTTCAACCATTCTATCCCTTACTACCACCCTATCTCACGCAGCAACATTCTGTGTCAGAAAGCTAATGCTGAATTGCAGTTCATCCCTTATGTGTGGATTTCAGGGGAAAATTAAGATGTCTGTGTACTAAGACTGCACTTCCTCAATTACTGGAGAAGGCACTGGTCTACAAAGCTAAAAAACAGAACATGACAAGATGGATGGATAAACTGTAGTTCAGAGCAAAAGTATAAAAAAATTATTGTTGTTAGAAAAAGGTAAAAATTCCACTTTCTCCACTAAATAAAAAATACATCATTTTAAGATACACACTAAAGGCCCCAGAAAGTTCATATAAGTGAATTAATTTTAGTAACAAAGTTTTTAAACCCTGAAGAAAAGAAAAAACAGCAGACCTACCATAACGGTCTTGGTCGTCTTTGCTGTACATTTTGTATTTTTGAGTTTAGTATCAAAATACAAATTTCAGAATTGTGTACTACTTATCATTAATTTGAATGACTAACCCATGATGGACATGGTGCTTCATGGTCATTCTCCACCTCTATTAGGTCTTACAATACAACCAAGAAAAAAGGGGGTATAACCTGCTAAAATTTAACATGTATTAACCTTTAAAATTCATTTGACACACACACATCTAAATATAGACACACATATTTACAGTTCAGTTAATTTTCTTATTGTCTACGGGAAGCTTAGCAGTTAGTAACTCACCTTTGGTTTAAAAGGATCGTTCTTCTCCATGTCATCCAACATGGAGGAGAGATTATCAATTTCCATTTCAATACTTGACAACTTCCCACGGGGACTGGGGCCATGATAATCCTGAGGCAGAACAACATAAGATATAATAGTAAAGAGGAAAGGAATGCAAGAGACAAAAGAACAAGATGGAAGAGAATGGAAAATGATGTTAATGCACAGCCAACATTCCAAAATGACACAGATTCCCAATGACAATAAGCAATCAGAACCCTGTAGTCCCACACCAAAAAGCTCCACATATCAGATTCAGTCAGTGCCACCACCAATTCACATACGCAATAAAGGAACCCAACAACTGAAACAATGCATTGTATGACTCTTGTACAAAAATATTTCTCTTAATTTAAAATTTACTTTTTAATCCTTTGCTCAAAAGTTTAAATGATGTTTATTTATCAGAAAGGGTCATAAATGCTTAAGTGGTTGGGACACTTCCAGTGCTATCAATTCATTTCTCCGCTCATATGACCTGCATTCATCGCCATGCTCACTGTCTGAGCAACATTGTCTTTATAGCCCTGGGTCCACTGGCTCATCTGACCACAGTAAATCAGCTGTGCAAAATATGTCCTCAATGGCCTCTAAACTTGCTATATTTGAGAACAGGTCACCCCAAATAATACTACATAACAGGATAAAAAGGCAAACGATACAAACACTGTCATGTCTTTTCATATCCCAGCCTCAGACTACAAAACTCCCAGCAGCACTGTAGGGTGACACTTACACAGTTCAGCTGGAGATGTAGTTCAGATGGTGGAATAATAGGAGTTTTATTTGAATTCTTGGGAGTTTTAGGGTTAAGAGCTGCTAAAAAGCTTCATCCAGTAGACATGCTTTTGATTTTACACTTTACTTGCTTACTCTACAACTCTGAGCAAGTCACTTAACCAGAATGCATCAGGTGTACCCTTAAAGACAGGGAATTGCACCAGTTAAGAAAAATATAATAATGCATTTGTACACATCTATAATTATCATGATCAGTCATCACAGCACCCTGTTTGTGCATGTGGGCATGTGTATACATTTGCAAACATGCTGAGCTAGTGCCAAAAAAAAAAAACAATAAATACTCACATTCAAAACCATGGTCTCCAAAGCTGTTTAAATAAACCGGCAACATAGTACAGCATCTGCCTCACAGCTCCAAGGTCCAGGATTTAGTCCTGAGCTATTTTCATAGCTTTTGTGAAGGCCATATGTTTTCCCTATATGCATGGGTTTTCTCTAAGCATTTTATCTTCTTCCTTTTTCCTGAAAACATGCTGACCAAGTGACTACTCTAAACTTTTGATATGGATTGCATTGACCATTGCCTTTGTGATCTGGGTTGTTGCCGAAAAGGATAAGATGGACCAATTCACTTAGCAGAGGGTGAAATATGTCTCAATTTATTTGTTGGCTGTCAGACTTGAATAGCTGACATTCAAAGTAACCAAAATGATTAAATGAACACAAATCTGATATTCCCACCAAGGGTTAAAATACCTTGCAACCAACTTACTTTTTGAGGATACTGTTTTGGCAAATGAAAATGCATCCACTTCCCAGCCCAGTTCAAACAGCAGCAGGCTTCTGAAAGTTAGGGCCAGTTAGGGCATCACCAACTCAAGCAGGTCAAGACTTCAGCCTGTTACTTGGATAAGAGTCATGTGGGGTGGTGTCAATGACCTTTGGTAAGTCAGCCAAAACCAGGGCCCCTTTTTCAACTACACCCTGTTACATTACAGCAAGCAAGGCAAAATCCATACAGAACAGAGCGCAGTTGAGACATATTTTATAAAGTTTCTTATTGTGAAAATTAGCCATGGGTCGAAAAAACATATACAACAGATTATACGACATTACAATCTGATGAAAAATAGGGCAACAGAAAAAAAAAAACTAGATTTGCATTAGTGCTATCATTGGCATTTACATATAAACAGACTGCAGTAATGTACAAAAAAACACATCTTAAGCTGAAACAATGAAGAACTGTCTTAAGATGTAAAGTTCTACATCTTAAGCAACCAAAAAGGGCAACTTTAGTGCAACATCTTAAGGAAAATTCAAGTAAAGTCATAATGAATAAGCATGCATCACAGTTAGTAAATGAGCTGGTAAAATGCACTTCGGGGGAGGGTAGTAGTTATGTGATACGATGTTACACCATAATGCACCAAGAGCTAGCAAAACCTTGCACTGAATGGGAGTAGGTATACCGTATTCAGGTGTAGCACTGCTCCAGTACAGGTGAATAAACCTAGAATGTGATGATTTACTTAGTGCCAACTACAAGCAGCCAGAAAAGCACTAATTATCAAAGGTAAACCATATTTGAGAGGAATGCCCACCCTGTAAAAACGCATTTTTTTTTCTTTTTAAAGGTTTTTGAATTATGCTTATTGAGAAATAAAGCACAACTCATTACATGGTGACCTGATCAGCGAAAAATATCTGAACGCAATCTCCATGCCTGATAAGGCAGTCTGTAGAAAGTGTAGCTCAAGCCAGTCATGTTTCTGAATGCAAGTTAATATTTCCAGAGATCTTTCCAATCATTTAAATAATCTCCAAGGTGTGATAAATTTGAAAATTATAGTAATTTGACTTTGTATTATGCACCTATCCCAGCTTGTGCTAGAAAAATAGATCTGTACCCTGTTTTGTGGTGTCCTCTTTCTACACCAGGGAAAACCATTACTAAAAAACTGAAAAAAGTTAATCACGCCTTTGGTTTTCATAATGTATTAAAGTACTTAAATAATACAAGACAACAGATTCATTCAGTTTTAATAAGGACAAAACCAGAAGTGGTCAATTATAAATTATGGCCTAAAGACTTATTACTGCCAAATATTATACATGAGATGAACAATTGGAAATTATAAATACACCGCTATGCAGTGTACACAGTAATGGTGTCCAATTATGAATTAGTTTAAAATGGTAATGAAGCTGAAACTTCTAAACAAAAAGATTTTAGTTACCTGGCACTAGATATGCAAATATTCACCGAATGTGCAATACTGTTGTAATAATGATCTATTGCAAAATTGTTCTCAAACTATAAATACAGAAAAAAAAATGAAGAAATTACATTTTTGTGTGGTGTTACTTATAGACAGCTTGTGTTAAATGCTGAGTTCACAGTGAAGATTAGCAAGTAATAATCAGTTCTGGGCATTAACATTTTTAACAGTTATTTAGATGTGCAAAGAAATAATGGGAGGAAATACATATGACTCACAAATATGCAACAAAATCTAGAAGATTTAGGATTTTTGCCTGGAAGTGTTTTCATAGATACTTTTATATCCCAAGCAGACTCCAAAGAAGGTTTCCTCAAGTAGAGGGCAAATGTTGAAGGTGTGATGGGGAAGAAAGAGGTATTGTAACTGGGAACATATGTTTTGGGAGTGTAATGAGTTGGCAGATTTAAAATTCTCCACAGATATTCTAGGAAATAACTTTTTTGAGCTGATATATGGGATCTAAATTGCCTAGAATGGTTAAGTTAAGGACGTATAAAGCTTAATTCTGGTGGCTGCCAAAAATACTAGAAAATGCAAATCAAAATCTAAACTGAGGATACCTGAAGTAGTGAATACTGTAACACATATAAAAGAGCAGGAAGAGGACTCTTTAGAAAAGAGTGGAAGCAAATTACATAGAAAATGGTAATTGTGGAAACAGAAAGTACAGTTGTGTACCTACCATAAATGTAGATGTTAGAGTGTATTCACTGTTGCAGTCATTACTCTTGGGTTATCCTGCTGGCAGGCTACCCTCAGTCAGCCAGAATTCCAAAGTCTAGGTCCTGCGTCGGTTGCTGTCGCCTCTTCCCTGACGTCAGTGCGCCAGGGGTATAAAAGATGCAGCCAACGCCATTTTCTTCAGTTTTTCTTACCTCAGATGTCCGGTGCCCCCAAATTGGTACGCTGAAAAATATGCCAATAAAAATGCAGAAAAATCACATTTTCTTTATCTACAAGCAAATACACCACATAGGTTGTATAGGATAGAGAAGTGCAGATAAGTCCCAGCAAAGAGAAGGGGGGTGGTGGGTGGGTAACCTGGGCTGCAACAGTGAATACACTCGAACATCTACATTTATGGTAGGTACACAACTGTACTATGTTCATCGTGTTTCATTGTTGCAGTCATTACTCTTGGGTTGAATCCTAAAGCTGAGGCTGGGTGGCTGGGCTAAATAGGATTAGGAGAGGCTATGAGGCCCTGCAGAACTGCAATGGCAAAGCCTGCTCTGGACTTAAAGAGGTAAGTGGTAGTACTTTGTGAAGGTGTGCACTGAACTTCAAGTTGCAGCCTCTAAGATATCTTTGGTCGGTACTCCTCTGAGGAAGGCTGCTGAAGTGGCTGCTGCTCTGGTGGAATGAGGCCCAATGCCCTTAGGCACTGATTTGCAATGTTGAGAATGGCAGAAATGGATGCAATGGCCTATCCATTTAGAAATAGTCTGTTTTAAGATAGCTTTTCCTTGTGATCCTGCAGCATATGACACTAAAAGTTGCTCAGTCTTTCTGAAAGCTTTAGTTATGTCCAAGTAGAAGCGTAACTGCCTGTGTATGTCCAAAGAATGCAGAATTTTCTCACCCTTGTTCTGTGGATTTGGATAAAAGGTAGGCAAGTTTGCTTGAGAGCCACACTGGATACCACCTTAGGCATAAATGTAGGATTTGTCCTCAGACACCCTGTCTGGATGAAAAATGATAAAAGGTTCCCCAGCCAGGAGTGCTTGTAACTCTGAGACTCGCCTTGCTGAGGTTATTGCTAGGAGTAGAGCTGTTTTCCAGGATAAGAATTTTATATCTGCTGTTGAAGCTGGCTCGAAAGGAGGCAGTGTGAGTTTTTCCAAAACATAATTGAGGTCCCAGGCCGGACTTGGATTTTCTCCTTGGAGGCCTAATGTTTTTGGCCCCTCTGAGGTACTGCCTTATTAAAGGATGAGAAAAGATAGGTGGTTCCGTATTGCAATGGGCTGAAATGGCAGAGGCATGAATCTTAATTGATGAGAAAGAAAGGCCTTTGTTCAGCATCTCAGTTAGGTATTGTAAAATCTGAGGTATATTTGGTACACACGTGTCAATGCCTTGTTCCTGGCTCCAAGCACAGAATCTCTTCCATTTTTCTGCATAAGATTTTCTGGTACTGGGTCTCCTGGCCTCCAAGATAACATCCATAACAGCTTTTGAAAGAGGTGTGTTCTGAAAGGTTACATTATCCGCCATGCTGCCAGATTGGCTGTGCAGGATCTGATTGTTTTGTTGGGTCAGCAAGTGAGAAGTTTGAGGCAATATCCATGCTGGACCTTGAGACAAGCTCTTTAGGACTGGGTACCAGTGCTGGCGTGGCCAGTCTGGTGCAATCAGTATCATTTTTGGCTTCTCTTGTCTGACCTTTAGGAGTACCCTGGGGAGGAAAGGCATATACTGTTAAGGTTTTTCCAGCTGAAGGATAGGGCGCCCACTTTCCATGCTTGCTTGTGATAAATCCTTGTGCAAAATCTCTGCAATTGGTAGTTGTGAGGGGAGGCAAATAGATCTATGTCTGGGCATCCCCATTTCCTTATTATCATGCTGAAGACTTGTGGATCCAGTTTCCATTTGTGAGGATCCATGAGGTTTCTGCTTAGTTCATCTGCCAGAGTATTTGTTTTTCCTGGCAGGAATTGTGCTTGCAGGTGAATTTGAAAAGCCAATGCTGTGTTCCATAAGATCATTGCTTGTCTGCAGAGGGGGTAGGAATGTGTACACCTCCCTGCTTGTTTATGTACCATATGACCGTAGCATTGTCTGTCTTTATCAGTAGCTGTCCTGGATGAAGCAGGTCCTTGAAAGCTGTCAGGGTATTTTGAACAGCTAGAATCTCTTTTTGATTGATGTGAAGATGCATCTGGTTTGCAAGCCATGTGCCCTGAATACATTTTCCTGCCATATGGGCCCCTCAGGCATAATCTGATGCATCCATTGTTAGTGTCTGTCTGGCTGTGGGTAAACTGAATGGCAGACTCTTGTTGTGGTGACAGGCTTCTGCCACCATCAAAACTCCTGTTGTAGGCAGGGAAAGACTGTAATTACTGTCTCCAGGCTGTGGCAATGCTGAGTCCAAACACTTTTTAGATACCATTGTAGTTTCCTCATATGCAGTCTGGCATATGGAATTAGTAGAATGCAGGATGCCATGAAACCCAGGGCCTGCAGGATTTTACTTGCAGAAAAGTGGGTTTTTGTTACCAATTTCTTGAAGTAAGAAGTCAGTTGCTTTTGTTTGTCTGGCGTGAGATAAGCCATCTGGGCAGTTGTATTTAAGCTTGCACCCAGGAATATTATCTCTTGAGAGGGCACTAGTTTTGATTTCTTTTCGTTAACTGTGTACTCTAGGCCAGTTAGTAATCTTTTTACGAACACCAGATGCTTTAAAAGAATGTCTTTGGTCTCTGCTTAAATTAGGCAGTCATTCAAGTAGGGATATATTTGAATTCCTCTTTGTCTGCAAAACGCAATTACTGGTGCCAGGCATTTTGTGAATAACCTGGGCGCAGTAGATAAGCCAAAGGGCAGTGCAGAGAATTGGTAGTGCATTGAGCCAGCTATGAATCTGAGGTATCTTCTGCAAGATTGTCTGATTGGGACATGCAGGTATGCCTCTTTTAGGTCCAAAGTTATGAGCCAAGCCTTCTTGCCCAGCATGGGCAGTAGCTGCTGTAGAGTCAACATCTTGAATTTTGGAACTTCCAGAAACTTTAGTATAGATAGGTCCAATACTCCAGTATTGGTCTCCAGGTTCTGTCCTTTCTGGGTACTAGGAAAAGTGTGGAGTAAAATCCTTGCCCCTGCTCTTGTTGTGGTACTTGCTGAATGGCCCTCATGTCCATGAGGGCTGTAATTAGTTTTTGTGCCTCTGCTAATTGATTGTGTGGCAGGTCTGGCATACCTTTTGTCCTTGGTAGAGTGTTAAAATGGAACCTGTAGCCTTGGGACTCTATGTTCAGGACCCATTTGTCTTGGGTAACCATTTGCCAATTTGATGAAAAAAGTGCTAGTTTTCCCCCTAAGGGGGCTGTCAAAAGAAAGGTGCTTGGATCTGGCAGAGGAAAGTCATTGGGACTGTTTCCTGTAAGGCTGTGATTTGTCTTCTCCACTTTTGGAGGTAGGAGCACCCCATTGTTTAGGCCTGTATGAGCCTTGGGGCTGAGATCTGCCTCTAGGACGCCTGTATCTGCCTCTTTGTGGTCTGTCTGACACTGGAAAGGACACATTTTTAGAAGGCCAGTTTCTGCTAAACTTTGGTGGCTGTATCTGTAAGAAATCCTTGACTGTCTGCATGGATTTTGCTTTATCGATCATTTTTCAACATCTCTTCTGCTTTAGTACCAAACAAAGTATCATGCTGTAATGGAGCACCTAATAATTTTGCTTTAACATGATCAGGCAGATTCTGTTCCTTTAACCAAGCATGCCTTCTAATAACAGAACCTGTAACAGCGGCCCTGCAAGAGGCCTCCAAAGAATCATAACCACATTGCAAAGTATGCTTTCCCACTTGTTCAGGTGCATGCAATAAATCCTGCAATTCCTTGTTCTCTGTCAGTATTTGTCAACAATTTCTGTTTAAGCAGTGACATCAAATATTGCTGATATTTAAGCATATGAAACTGACAATTTAAAGCCCTTACAGCCAAGGTAGCAAGTGTAGACTTTTTTCTCCCATCTGTCTAGAGCCCTAGAATCCCTATCAGAAGGGACAGGGTTTTTTGCAGTGGAAGCTTTAACCCCTTTGGGACCTTGAGATATAGTTTCTGGGTCAGCAGCGGGGTTCTTATATAGGAATTTATGAGAATCCGGAACCCTGTAGTATCTGTCTGGCTTAGCAGGTGCAGGGGGTACAGTCAGGGAACAGGCTGGACTCTGAAAATACATCATCTACAATGTCTGAAACAGGTGGAATAGCAAAGGGTCTATGCTGAGGAAGTAGCAGAAAGTCTCTGAGCCTTTTCTTAGATTCAGAATAATCTTGGCTCTTCTCCCAGTGGAAATGCTCCCTCATGGTATGCACGGTTTCCCCAAAAGAATAATCCTCAAGAGGAGAGGCTGAAGGAATGGATTCCTCAGCATCAGAATCCTGGTAGGGAAGCATGGAGTAATCCTGTTCAGAAGAGGAATCAGGGGAAATAGAAACCTGATCAGAAGAATCATACTCTGTCTCTTGCCTAATCCTCTTATCAGGAGGGAGATGGGAGCCCCTGATCAAAGTAATTAGGTCTTCGGCCATTTTGAGCATCTGTTTTTTAGGCATGGAAGTCCGAGTAGGAGAATGCTGTACTTGTTTCTTTGTCTTTAGAGCTGCTTTAGTCTTTGTCTTTGAAGCTGAGGATGGCTTAAAATAGAGTTGTGTAGGTATGAAGACACCCTCAGAAGCCGATGCCTGCTCAGCGGCTCCGGACCCATCTGCGGGAATCATTTCCGAGTGTCCAATACCTTGAGTATCCAGAGGCCCAGTTGGCTCCACGTGGGAGTCGGAAGTGGCCTGTGGCTCTGAGGTAGTGGGCGCCAGGGGCTGCGAAAGCACCTCACTGAGAACCGGCAAACCGGCAACTGACCTAGCAGAGGCCTCGTCGGTTTTGGACCTCGGATGCCTATCCTTTTCCTTGTCCTTGTGTTTTTTGTAATCTCCAGTTGTCGGCTGGTCCGACGGCATTATATAATTAAATCTTCGGCCAAAGTAATGAAATGTAAAATCAAAATGACGCTTAATAGTACGTTGGTTAAATCTAGCACAAAACCGACAGCTAGCAACGTTGTGATCAGGGCCTAGGCAAGGAATACAGTAAGAGTGAAAATCCTTATGAGGTATTTGCTTCCCACAAGAAATACAATTGTTAACTTTTTCTGACATCGGTCTGGAGCAAGAAAAAAAAGTTTCCCCAATGGGGTTCTTAGCTTTAATGAAGACTTCGGTTCTGAAATTCGGATTTGAAAATCTCAGGAGTCGACCGACTGGCACTTGCAAACTGCTTTTGCTTCAGGAACCGCGCGGCAAGAAAGACGGAAGAAAATGGTGTCAGCTGCATCTTTTATACCCCTGGTACACGGAAGTCAGGGAAGAGGCGACAGCAACCAACGCCGGACCTAGACTTTGGAATTCTGGCCGACTGAGGGTAGCCTGCCATCAGGATAACCCAAGAGTAATGACTGCAACAGTGAAACACAATGAACATCATGCAGGAGAATGTTTTGGAGAAGGAATGAAGTTTAAGTGAAGGCAAGAACTGCATAATTTATGACACTGTGGTTCACTTATGTTATATATTATCTTCTTCTTCTTTTGGCTGCTCCCATCAGGGGTCGCCACAGCAGATCAACTGTTTCCATTTCTTCCTGTCCTCTGCATCTTGCTCTGTCACACCAACCACCTGCATGTCCTCTCTCACCACATCCATAAACTTTATCTTAGGCCTTCCTCTTTTCCTGTTACCTGGCAGCTTCATCCTTAGGATCTTTTTCCCAATATACTCTCCGTCCCTCCTCAGCACATATCCAAACCAATGTAATCTTGCCTCTCTGGCTTTGTCTCCAAACCTTCCAACCTGGGCTGACCCTCTAATATACGTATTCCTAATCCTGTCCATCCTCGTCACACCCAGTGCAAATCTTAACATCTTCAACTCTGCCACGTCAAGCTCTGACTCCTGCCTTTTTGTCAATGCCACTGTCTCCAACCCATATAACATAGCTGGTCTCACTACCCTCTTGTAGACCTTCCCTTTCACTCTTACTGGTACTCGTCTGTCACAAATTACTCCTGACACTCTTCTCCACCCACACCATCCTGCCTGTACTCTCTTCTTCACCTCTCGTCCACACTCACCATTAATCTGAACTGTTGATCCCAAGTATTTAAACTCATCCACCTTCACCACCTCTAATCCCTGCATCCTCACCATTCCTCTATCCTCCCTCTCATTCACACACATATATTCTGTCTTTGTCCTGCTGACCTTCATTCCTCTACTCTCTACAGCATATCTCCACCTCTCCAGGGTCTCCTCCACCTGTTCCCTACTCTCACTACAGATCACAATGTCATCTGCAAACATCATAGTTTACGGGGACTCCTGTCTGATCTCATCTGTCAACCTGTCCATCACCATTACAAATAAGAAAGGGCTCAGAGCTGATCCTTGATGTAATCCCACCTCCACCTTAAACGCATCCGTCACTCCCACCGCAGACCTCACCATTGTCACACTACCCTTGTACATATCCTGTACCACTCTTACATACTTCTATGACACTCCCGACTTCCTCATACAATACCACAATTCCTCCCTAGGCACTCTGTCATATGCCTTCTCTAAATCCACAAAGAGATGATGCAACTCCTTCCGACCTTCTCTGTTCTTCTCCAGCAACACTCTCAAAGCAAACATCACATCTGTAGTGCTCTTTCCTGGCATGAAACCATACCGCTGATCACTAATCATCACCTCCCTTCTTAACCTAGCTTCCACTACTCTTTCCCATAACTTCATGCTGTGACTGATCAATTTAATCCCTCTGTAGTTACTACAGCTCTGCACATCACCCTTATTCTTAAAAGTCGGTACCAAAACACTTTTTCTCCATTCCTCAGGCATCCTCTCACTTTCCAAAATTTCATTAAACAATCTAGTTAAAAACTCCACTGCCATTTCACCTGAACACCCTCCATGCTTCCACAGGTATATCATCTGGACAACAGCCTTTCCATTCTTCATCCTCTTCATAGCTATCCTTACTTCCTCCTTGCTAATCCACTGCACTTCATGATTCACTATCTGCACATCATCCAACCTTCTCTCCCTCTCATTCTCTTCATTCATCAGCCCCTCAAAGTACTGTTTCCCTCTGCTCAACACACTCTCCTCGCTTGTGAGTATGTTTCCCTCATTATCCTTTATCACCCTTACCTGCTGCACATCTTTACTAGCTCGGTCCCTCTGTCTAGCCAATCGGTACAGGTCCTTTTCTCCCTCCTTAGTGTCCAACCTTTTATACAACTCGTCATATGCCTTAGCCACCTCTCTCTTTGTCATGCACCTCATCTCCTTATACTCTTGTCTTTCATCTCTCTGACAATCCCACTTCTTCGCCAACCTCTTTCTCTGTATACTCTCCTGTACTTCTTCATTCCACCACCAGGTCTCCTTGTCCTCCTTCCTCTTTCCAGATGTCACACCAAGCACCTTTCTAGCCATCTCTCTTACTAGCTCTGCTGTAGTTACCCAGCTATTTGGTAACTCTTCACTGCCACCCAGTGCCTGTCTTAACTCTTCCCTGAACATCACCTCACAATTACCATTTTTCAAATTTCCACCATTTGATCCTTGGTGCTGCCCTCACACTTATCCTCCTCTTCTTGATCACCAAGGTCATCCTACAAACCACCATCCTATGCTGCCTAACTACACTTTCCCCTGCCACCACTTTACAGTCTCCAATCTCCTTCAGACTGGCCTTCTACACAAGATATAATCCACCTGTGTGCATCTTCCTCCACTCTGGTATGTCACCCTATGCTCCTTCCTCTTGTTAAAATACGTATTCAATTTATGTTATATATGATATGTTTGTAAATGTGAACCTGTTAATATGGCTTGACTACTTTTACATAAAATGTAAGTTTGCCTATGTCACAAGTGATAATTCAGTAAAGGTGTTAAAAAAAAACCTTTGAATAGTTACTAACCTTTCTTACTGATACTCTCATCTAAGTCCTCTAGAAGCAAGGCCATCTTAGGCTGTACAAGCATGAGGCTTATAATGTGTTCTGTATGAGGGAGTGAACATTAGTTGCTGGTCCAATATAAAGTACAGTTTTGTACCTACCATAAATGTAGATGTTCGAAGATCCACATTGCTGCAGTCCTTACACTTGGGTATAGCGCTGTCCTCGGTCGGCCCGAATACCAAAGTATATGGTTGACGTCGGTCATGGCGCATTAAACTGACGCCAGGACGTCAGGGTATAAATGCGCATGACCGACGTCATATCCTCAGTCTTTTCTTGCCCCAGATGTCAGAAGACCCTAAAACAGGGTAAAATCAAAAAATCACCAAACACTAAACACCCCCACACCCAAACTATGTACAACTTCTAACAATTATCTAATAAAGTACTAACCTAACCACACAACCACCCCCAAACACAGAGGGGAAGGAGGGAGGGTAAATTGGACTGCAGCAATGTGGATCTTCGAACATCTACATTTATGGTAGGTACAAAACTGTACTATGTTCTTCATCTCACATTGCTGCAGTCCTTACACTTGGGTAGATTCCCAAAGCAGAGGTAAGGGAGGATGGCAAATCAAAGAGAAGCAGGAGCTGTCAAAATGCCCTGTAAAATAGCAGTGGCAAACCCAGCCCTAGATTTAGAGTAGAGAGGAAGGTGGTAGTGCTTAGAGAAAGTATGTACTGAACTCCAAGTAGCTGCCTCCAAAATGTCCTTAGTTGCCACTCCCCTTAGAAAAGCTGTAGAAGTGGCAGTAGCCCTAGTGGAATGAGGTCTAATCCCTGTTGGGATCTGCTTGCCATGATGTGTATAACAAAATGCAATGCAAGACCCAATCCATTTAGAAAGAGTTTGTTTTGACACAGGCTTGCCCTGAGAACCTAAAGCAAAAGAAACAAACAACTGTTGAGACTGCCTGAAACCCTTAGTCCTATCTAAGTAGTAGCGTAACTGCCTGTGCACATCCAAAGTATGCAAAATCTTTTCCCCCTTGTTTTGGGGGTCTGCATAAAAGGTAGGTAAATGAATAGTTTGGTTTAAAGACACACTTGAAACCACCTTAGGCATAAAGGAAGGGTTAGTACGTAAAGATACCCTATCCTTATGGAAAATCAAGAAAGGCTCAACAGCCATAAGGGCCTGCAATTCAGAAACCCTTCTTGCAGAGGTAATGGCCAACAAAAAAGCAGTCTTCCATGACAAATATTTTAACTCAGCCGTAGCTGCAGGCTCAAAAGGTGGCAGAGTGAGCTTTTCCAACACATAACTGAGGTCCCAAGCAGGAGTAGGAGCTCTTCGTGGAGGTCTTATGTTCTTTGCCCCTCTGAGAAATTGCTTGAACAAAGAATGAGAAAACAAAGGTGGATCACATTCATAGTGAGCTGAAATTGCTGCAGCATGAATCTTAATGGAAGAGAAGGACAAACCCTTGTCCAATAACTCAGTAAGATATTGAAGAGCCACACTTAAATTAGGCTCAGAAACATCTAAATCCTTTGCTGCACTCCAAAACAAAAATCTCTTCCACTTGTCTGCATACACTTTCCTTGTACTAGGTCTCCTAGCTTCCATAATCACCTTCAAAACTTGTTGAGGAAGTTGAGCTCTGCTATGAGCTAAAACAGGATATGCCATGCTGTGAGATGAAGAGAGTGAAGCTTGACATTGAGTAGATGACCGTCCTTTTGAGACAACAGGTGTGGAATCAAAGGCAGGGGCCACGGTGGTTTCCTTATCAGATTTCTCAGTAGTGGGTACCAATGCTGTCGGGGCCAATCTGGAGCTATCAGGATCATTCTTGGTTTGTCCTGTCTTACCTTTAGCAGTACCTTTAGAAGTAGAGGAAGAGGTGGAAAGGCATATACATGAAGATTTTTCCAACTGAAAGAAAGAGCATCCATTTTCCAAGCTGCCTGGTGTATCCTTTTTGTGCAAAACTTTGGCAGCTGGTGGTTTAGAGGAGAAGCGAACAGATCTATGTCTGGTGTTCCCCATGACACTGTTAATTGCTGAAATACCTGAGGATCCAGTTTCCACTCGTGGGGATCCATGATTTGTCTGCTTAACACATCTGCTAAGGAGTTCTGTACTCCCGGCAGAAACCTTGCCTGAAGATCCAGTTGTAAACTGAGAGCAGTGTCCCACAAAATCATTGCTTGTCTGCATAGAGGGTAAGAATGTGTACCCCCTTGCTTGTTGATGTACCACATGACGGTTGTGTTGTCTGTTAGAATCAACACCTGTCCTGGAAGAAGTAATTCCTTGAAAGCTGTTAATGCAAACTGGACTGCTAACATCTCCTTCAGGTTGATATGTAGATGTTGTAGTCTGGCAGGCCACTTGTCCTGTATCCATTTTCCATTGAGATGAGCTCCCCAAGCTTTGTCCGAGGCATCTGTTGTTAGAATCTGACTCGCCTCTGGCCGGGTCACAGAAAGTCCCTTGTTTAGGTGACATTGCTGAGCCCACCACAAGAATTCCTTTTGGATGCAAGGTATTATTGGAATGACAGTGTCCAGATCCTGGCAGTGCTGTGTCCATAGATTCTTGAGATACCATTGTAGCTTCCTCATATGCAGTTTGGCATTGGGAAGCACCAGAATACAAGATGCCATGAACCCTAAGGCTTGAAGGACTGTCCTTGCAGTCAGCCCGGACTGGTGTGATAGTTGCTGGAAGTAAAGGGAAAGATTCTTTTGTTTGTCCGGGGTCAAAAATGCCATCTGGGTTGCTGTATTCAGTCTCACACCCAGAAAGCACATGTCCTGAGAGGGTACTAGACTGGACTTTGTTTCGTTCACAGAATACCCCAGGCATCTTAGCACTGCTATCACATATTTTAAATGCTGTAGAAGCTCGTCCTTGCCTTGAGCCAGAATCAGGCAATCGTCCAAATAAGGATAGATCTGTATTCCTCTCAATCTTAAGAAAGCTATCACTGGAGCCAGAACCTTTGTGAATACTCTGGGTGCAGTAGATAAGCCAAAGGGCAAAGCAGAGAATTGATAGTGTGAATTTCCAGCTCGAAAACGCAGATACTTCCTGCAGCCTAGAGTGATAGGAACATGAAGGTAAGCCTCTTTGAGATCCAAAGTTACCATCCAGTGATCTTTGCCCAGGAGAGGTAAAAGCTGTTGCAATGTCAGCATCTTGAACTTGGGAATGTCCAGAAAGGTGTTGAGGATAGACAAATCCAGAATTGGTCTCCACGTGTTCCCCTTTTTTGGTACTAGAAATAGGCGAGAATAAAATCCTAGGCCCCTTTCTGCCATAGGCACCGGTTGTATGGCCCCTATCTGTATTAATAGAGAAATTTGTCTGTAAGCTTCTAATCTGTGCTGAGGAGGAATGTCTGGCATGCCCTTGAAAGGTGGTAAGGTATGGAAATAAAATCTGTAACCGTGGTGAATGATATCCAATACCCATCTGTCTTGGGTAATTAAACTCCAGTTTTCTTTGAAAAGTGTCAGTCTTCCTCCCAAAGGTGCTGTCAGACGGGAAGGGTCTGGCAGTTGAAAAGGTAGGTCATTGGGTCTGTCTACGAAAGGGCTGACCCCTGCCCTCACCTGAAGACTGTGCAGGTGAGCCCCCTGTCCTGGATCTAAAAGAACCCTGAGCTCTTCCCCTAGCACGCCTAGACCTACCCCTAGACTGGGAATCATAAGAAGGATATGTCCACGCCTTGCTTGGCCAATTTCTACTAAACTTTGGAGGTTGAACCTGTAAAAAATCTTTAACAGTGTGCATAGATTTAGCTTTGTCTTCCATTTTCTTTAAAACTTCTTCAACAGGCGAACCAAACAAAACATCAGATTGTAAAGGGGCATCCAAGATCCTTGACTTAACATGCTCTGCTAAATTCTGATCCCTTAGCCAGGCGTGCCTGCGTAGGACAGTACCAGTGGCAGCCACCCTGGAAGAGGCCTGTACAGCATCAAAACCACATTGTAAGGAATGCTTACCCACCTGTTCAGACACATGCACCAGATCTTGTAACTCCTTACATTCAATACCTTCTGCCAGAGCATCTATCTTAGACTTTAACTGTGAAAGAAGATAGATCTGATATCTCAGCATGTGGAATTGACAATTCAAAGCCCTCATGGCTAAAGTTGAAGAAGTATAAACTTTCTTACCCCATCTGTCTAAAGCCCTTGCCTCTTTATCCGGAGGAACCGGATTTTTAACAACAGAAGCCTTAACCCCTTTAGGTCCCTGAGTAACAGTCTCTGGATCTGCCCTAGGGCTTTTAAAAAGATACTTGTGAGCTTCAGGCACCCTATAGTATCTGTCCGGCTTAACAGGAGCGGGAGGTAAAGAATCAGGGTTAAGAGAAGCCTCTGCAAAAACATCTTCCACCACAGAAAGAACAGGAGGTATAGCTAAAGGCCTATGCTGGGGTAAAAACAAAAATTCCCTAAGTCTTTTCCTGGAATCAGAGAAATCCTGACCATCCCATTTAAAATGCTCCCTCATGGAATGGAGAGTCTCTGAGAATGAAAAATCCTCAGGAGGAGAAGCAGTAGGAGTGGTGTCATCCACATCAGAATCAGAATATGAGAAAACTCCTGTAAATCTTCAGCCGAAGACTCCGAAGCATCAGAATCCTGTTCAAAATTCCCAAATTCAGGATCCACCCTAGGCCTTTTGTCAGGAGGAGGCATGGAACCCCTAATCATAGTAAGTAAATCTTCAGCCATCTTAAGCATATGTCTCTTGGGCACAGGGCCTGAAGTACTAGGCCTGCCCTTGGAAGAAGCCTTTGTAACAGTAGGGGAAGGCCTAACCACCTTAGGAATAGAGGGAAAGACAGCTACCTGAGAAGCCCCTTCAGCCTGGCCTACCTCCTGCGAAGACACATCCTGTAACAATAAGGTCTCTCCCTGGGACTCCAAGGAAACTTCTGTTTGTGCCTCTGGCTCAACCGAGCCCTCTAAAGAACCGACGGCCGGGACGGACGGTTCTTCTAACCTAGGCCTAGGTGCTTTGTCCTTGCGTTTCTTCAAAGTAGCGGGCGTCGGAGCATCCGACGGCATTTTGTAATTGCACCGCTTCCCGAAGACTAACCTGGCACAGTCTAATCTCCTCTTTATAGTACGTTTGTTAAATCTAGCACAAGAGGAACACCCAACAACGTCGTGCTCAGGCCCTAAACAAGGTATACACAAGTTATGGTAATCCCTATGTGGTATCTGTTTCCCACAAGAAATACAGTTATTTACTTTTTCTGACATCCGGTAAAATACTGAGGCAAGAAAAAACCAAAATATTCCCCAACGGGGTACTTAGCCAACTTGGATTCGGTCTGAAACTCCGGTATCGGAAAATCTCAGGACGCCAACCTGCACTCGCAAATTTGCTTCTGCATCGGACCACGCGGCAAAAAAGACTGGGGATATGACGTCGGTCATGCGCATTTATACCCTGACGTCCTGGCATCAGTTTAATGCGCCATGACCGACGTCAACCATATACTTTGGTATTCGGGCCGACCGAGGACAGCGCTATACCCAAGTGTAAGGACTGCAGCAATGTGAGATGAAGAACATCTCCAGGATATCTCCGTTTGACCACCGACAATGGCGTTCCATGAATGTCAGTGGTGGTAAGGACTGGATTAGTTTCCAGTTTGCGTTGAGAGCCAAATAACATTGATGGGAGTGAACCAGTTCAAATGTTTCTAAAGTCACTCTGTAGCCTTTCTCAAAATGGTTTGAGATAATTACGTAAAACAAGAATAATGATATCATCGACATATGTAGTACAGTTTGAATTTGCATGTCAAGTGGTAAATTATTTATAAATATGGAGAAAAGTAGAGTACGGCCACTGTGGGACTCCAGATGGGAAGGTGGTATCTTCTCGGGAAATATAGCCATGCTCTATAGTAAAAGCTGCTTTACATACGAGTCTGGAACCACTGGAGTGGTGGATCGCTGAAGCTATTTAAGGCTTTGACCAGGAGCTTATGATTAACGGATTCAAAAGTCCATTCTAGGTCTAGCAATAAGGCACCAATAAGTTTGTCTTCTTGCCACATAGATGTGATTTGTCGCTATGCATATGGCTGTTTTGTGTATTATATCTACATCTAAATATACATGCTGCTTGACAGGAAGGTTATATTTGACAACTTATTCCATTAGCTGTTTTTTCCAAGATCTTTTCATGGGAGGATAGTATAAGAATAGGCCTGGTCTGAAGCACTGGCAGGAATTTTAGTTTTGGAGGCTGACGCAATGGATACAGGCTTCTAACTAGAAAGAATGGTTAAGATTTTAGAAGTGGCTTACAGCTTTGCTTATATATCATAAAGCCACACTACTGAGCATTTTACTGACCTGTGAATGCCAATATTTCTGAGACTCCTGTACTTGCATTGTACTACTTCACTTACAGCAAAAGTGAAGCTGCACAATTAGACAGTACAAGCTATTATTTACAGTGCCAGGATTTGTAATGTGTGATTTTGGACATTTATTTTATTTTACATTTGTTAACCGGTGGTGTCGGACTGGGCCAGAGGCCCTTTTTCAGGAGAGGCCCACAGAGAAAGGCTCCACACAGAAAGGCAATTATAGATACATTTACGTGTTTAAACAGCATCACAACACACACATATTTACAATAGACATATTTTTACAGTGGTATGAAGACAGCACAATACAGAGGAATAAAAAAAAAAAACATTCATTAATAATAAGAATGATACATTTCATGGTATCCAGTTGTGGTTTGAAGCACAATATGATACATACATAGTACATTAAATTATTTGGCATTAGTATGAAAACAGCCTAATAGAGGAAAATAAACTTTCATTAATAATATAAATCATTACATGTGGAAATAGGTTTTTTATAAATAAATAATTGTTTGATATTATTATTGTGATTGTTATTGCTGGTAGGTTCAAGGCCATTTGTGAAGCTTTTTTTTTCAGCTTTTTTTTTCAGAACAGCTCGAGGTTTCCTAGAGAGAACATGAGTTTATTTCTTATAAAAGTGTCATTAGCAGTGTTAGCTTTGATTCATAATTTGTTTTCTTCCTGATGATGAATTCTTTTCAGTGTCAGCTGGATCACATTTTTCACTATTTCCAAGCTCTCTCTCTTTTCCTCTACAGTTGTCTAATTTCTGTTGTGATTAGCGGATATGTTTATTCAATTTCAAAACACCTTAGAGTCAAAAGAAAATGAACAATTTTGTATTAGGTAATGGAATATCACAGATAGTACCAACAGTATATAGGGTAATAGGTTCACAGGTTTGTACTAGGCTAACGGCCCTGCAGCCTTTACAAGCCCATAGGATTACCCTGGCATTGTATTACCCGACCTTAGTTCCTAGTAGAGCCACTGGAGTGATCCCAGGGGTTAATTTTCTATTTCCCATCCACTCATCAAGATTTCTCTTGAAGAGGGCCAGTGAGGTGCTCTGCTTGACATGTATGGGAAGTCTATTCCATAGCATGAGCCGTCTCTGGGTTATGAACCTGTCCCTCCAGCATGTTCTGCTGATTGTGGTAATGAGGTTGAGGTCTCTGGAGTGTGTGGTCTGGAGGGATTGGGATTTCTTTAGATGCAGCATTTCTAACAGAGCTGGGTCAGACATGGCTTTGCAAGTCAAGCAGAGATCGCCACTAAGTAGGCGATATGAGACAGAATAGTTGGAGTTTTTTGAGTCTGTCCATATAGGACAAGTGTTTAAGGCCTAGGATCCTGTTTGTGAGGTACTTTTGCAGCCTCTCCAGTTGTTGCAGGTGTCTAGTGAGGTACATGCTAAATGGGGCACTGTACTCTATGACTGGCCTAATGAGGGAAGAAAAGACTGAGACAATGACCTCTTTCTTCCTGGATGCAAAACCCTTCGTAATGAGATGTGCCACATGGAAGGAGTTTATGACCACAGTGGCAATGTAGTGGTCAAAAGAGAGGTTGCTGTCAACCTGTGTCCCCAGATGTCTTATAATGCCTTCTGTGTTCAGTGGACTACCATCAATGTGGTAATTCAAAGCAACTGGGTTTTTCCCAAAGGGGGTGATGACATTTTTTGGCATTGAGCTTAAGGCCATTGTTCTGACACCAGTCGTTGGTGTCATTGAGGCCTCCCTGTAGGATGTCAAACATCACTTGGGGAGTTAATAATAGCTCCCAACTTGCAATAGTCTGCGAACTTTGTCAGCTAGAGTCCCTTAGTGTTCACCTGGATAGAGAAGTAGATACCAAACAGGAGAGGACCCAGAACCAAACCCTGTGGGACTCCACCCGTGACTGGTTGGCAGTCTGACTTGGAGTCAGCTACTTTCACACTGTGGGGGTTCTGTGAGCCAGTTTGCAACCCACCTAGTGATATAGGGATTGATGCCTAGCTTAGGGAGTTTTTCTATGATTCCTGAGTGGGGAATGGTATCACAAACCTTGGCCAGATTAAGGTAGGCTGTATGAACCACCTTGCCTTCATCCACAGCTCTGGTGACTGACTCAAAGAAGTTGACCAAGTTGAGCAGGCATGACCAACCCTTCACAAAACCAAACTGCGTAGGATCCAGAGTTTGGAGATTCCCTATATCCTTGTTTATTAGGGTCCACAGCATTGCATATCAGACTTGTCAGGCTAATGGGGTGATAGTTCCCAGGGTCTGTAGTCTCTCCTCCTTTATGGAGAGGGATAACTGTAGCAGTGCACCATTTGATAGGGACAAAGCCTGAGGTGAGGCTGTGATTGAACAGGGCACACACGTGAGGTGCCAGGTCACTCTGTAGTTCATGTAGAACACAGCCAGGGATATTGTCAGGTCCACAGAAGCTGTATTCTTGGCCTTGAACAGTGCTATTTTAACCTGTACACCAGTAATACTGGGTGCCTGGCAATCTACTGGTATTGTGATTGGTCCTTTGGGAGGGGATAGAGGGGTGTTAGCACTGAATCTGTCAGCCAATATATTGACAACATCTGTTGGCTCGATATAGGAGATACCACTGTGCAGCAGCTCAGAGCAAATCTGGGTATTGCTCTGGAGATTCTTTACATAACTATAGAAGCCCTTGTAGTTGTCTTTACTATCTGCTGCAATTCTGTTTTCACAACTAGCTTTAGAGGATTTGATGAGGGATCTCAACCTTTTATTGAGGCTGATAAGGGAGTTTTTCCAGTCTTGGGACTTCACCTTATTCCACATTAGTTTCCTCCTTCTGTTGTAGAGTTTGTTTATAGCAGAGAACCACCAGATTGGCTTCCTTTGTTTTTTTGAGGAGAGTGTCTTAGTTCTATTGGGTATGGCGAGAGCCATGCATTTGTGTATTTGTTCGTACAGTGCATTGGTGTATGATTCGATGGTCATGCAACTATTCTCCATTTGCATGGGTGCCATGAAGTTAGCCACCTCTGTTCTTAGGAGCCCAAAGTTAGCTTTGGAGAAGTTTTTCATGATGGTTACCTTTGTGGGGAGGGGGGGTTTCCAAGGTTATTAGTTTGTGGTCAGATCTAACCAGGGAGGAGTTGACTATTGGTGTTGAGCAGTGGTTGCCCATGTTAGTAATGACCAGGTCAAGGATGTTGCTACCTCTTGTAGGGGTAGGAATGAGCTGGTCCAGAGCATTGGAATTAATGATTTCCAGAAAGCATTGGGCAAGTGTATTGGTACAGGAGTAGTTTTCCCAGTTAATGGAGGAGTAGTTGAAGTCGCCCAGTATGTGAGTGTTAGGCTGGACCATAACATTCTCCTGGGTGCTTAGGAATGTGGAGTGTGAGTCTTGGGACATGGGTGGGGACCTATAGCAGGCTACAACCTGAATTGCTGTCTTACCCAGTGTTAGCTGCACCTGAAGTATCTCAGATGTGTTATGTTGGGCTACCAGTCTGGAGGGGTGCGCATCCTTTATGAATATGGAACCACCACCACCTTTTGAGCTTCGGTCCAAGTTCTGGGGCCGAAAGGTGTGGAATGAGTTATAGCCTGGTAGTGCAGGGGTGCTTTCTGCTGCCTTGAACCAGGTCTCTGTTACAGCACAAATGTCGATGTTCTCCATTTTAAGGAGTGCTTCGAGCGAGTGCATTTTGAGATTTAAACTTCTAGCGTTGAGCAGCATGACTCTCAGACTGTAATTGTTTGTAGCAGTTATGGTGGTAATTTGGTCTTTGGAACACCACCTAAAAAAGGCACTATAGGGGTGGCAAGAGCCTTGGCTAGTATCCGGAAGCCCAGGAGTGACAGATGCAGGCCATCTCTGGCAAAGTATCGAGGTCTGTCAGTCATGTCATCCCAGGCAGACAGATACAAGATCCCCTTAGAATGACACCAGAACCTTAGCCAATTGTTGAAATCAATCATTTTCTGCTTGTACTGTGGTATCATTCTGGGTGATAGTAGGATGCTGCTCAGGGCTCCTCCATGTCACTCTTCATGTACGTCTCAGGTCATTCACACCCACATGCACAATGACAGAGTCATATTTGTAGCTGTTGTTGAGGGACCAGACTGCGCATGTTACGTGGTGGAACCTGGCATCTGACAGGCAGCTGACTGTTACTTTCTCCTTATTCAGCCTAGTGAGTGGGACATCAGTGTGCCTCACTATCGAGTCACCTATGCCTAGTGTGTTGGGCATGCTGTTTTGCCTTAGGGGCTTTGGTTGAATGGCACACTGTTTAGCAGAGTTATGTGTCTCGTCATTAGTGGTGTGCTGTGGTGGTCAGGTGCATTTCTGCCTTGGAGGTCTCTGCTGTTTGTGTAGATTTTCATTGAGAGCCTCCACGAAGGCTCTCATGGGACTGTCGTCATCATATCTTTCTGTCCTGTTTATCAGATTACTCTCAACAGAGATGATCCTAAGTCCTGCTATCAACAAAACACTTTTATGCAGACAGGTTTTTTGAATAACTAAACAAGGTATAGGTAAGTTAGGAGCGTCAGAGAATAACATTCTGCTCTTGGAGAATCAACAGCATACCAAGAGATTTTCACTAGATGGCAGTATAGAGCTGAAACTGTACAAAGTGAGAGCCTGATTTTGCTTTAGGAAGTTGTCACAAAAGATTCTGCTTTACAGCACCAAGCACTCTAACTGCAATGCACTTCATAGAGTATACTGAAATGCATATCTGACTTTCTAAAGTGCAACCACCTTTCCCAAGTAGAAGTCTTCCGGGACAACAAACTGGTTTGAATGCAACAAACTGCCTAAATCCTGTGGACATGCTAGACGCACAGCACAGAAATTGTTTAATTAATGTAGAACTACCTGGTCTACGGAAAAAAATGGATGTTCTCATATGAAAAGCTGGCAATTTAAGTCTGACTAGCAGTTCAGAAGACAGTGACAGGACTAAGGTCCGAGAACTGAGAGACTGGAAACTGATGTCTCTTTTTAGGTAGAAGAATTGGGTAAAGTGGGACATAAAAGAAAAGAGCTGTGAAGCAGTGTAAACTAGACATGATGTACACCCAGAGGATATCATCATATGGAAAATGCAGTCAAACTATCATTCACTTACATTCACGTGGGGACATTAAGGTTACAGTAAAAAGAAATAAAAATCCCAGTGGGTGCCTTGAATGACACTACATTTGGACTTCCCTTTCATTTCTTCTACTCAATGATGAGTCAGAACAATGTTTCCATCCTTAAACTACTTCCTCTGAGGGTATCTCAGGGCCCAGGAGAGGCTAAGCTGGTCCAGCAAACTAAAGGAGAGGAGAGAAAGTGATCTAGGATGAAAAACAAAACTTAAAAAAATAAATAAATAAACGTATACAGGACTACTTCTCACGTCAAAGTGATTTAATCATATGGCGAAATGTCTAACAATGTAGTAATAGGTTTTTAACTGTCCCAAGTGTCTGATCATGAAACTTGTTTCATACGTATGGCTGTCATCGAAAAGTACAGTTTTGTACCTACCATAAATGTAGATGTTCGAAGATCCACATTGCTGCAGTCCTAACACTTGGGTAGTCCGCTGTCCCAGTCGGCCCGAATACCAAAGTATAAGGCTGACGTCGGTCAAGGCGCATTAGTCTGACGTCAGGACGTCAGGGTACAAATGCGCATGACCGACGTCATATCCTCAGTCTTTTCTTGCCCCAGATGTCAGAAGACCCTAAAAAGATAAGGCCAAACCAAAAACAACAACAACACACCAAACACCCCTGTACCCAATATATGTACAATATATACAAGGTTAGAATGGTACAATCCCACTCACACAACCACCCCTAAACACAGAGGGGAAGGAGGGAGGGTAAATTGGACTGCAGCAATGTGGATCTTCGAACATCTACATTTATGGTAGGTACAAAACTGTACTATGTTCTTCATCTCACATTGCTGCAGTCCTAACACTTGGGTAGAATCCCAAAGCAGAGGTAAGGGAGGATGGCAAATCACAAAGAAGCAGGAGCTGCCAACATGCCCTGTAAAATAGCAGTGGCAAAACCAGCCCTAGATTTAGAGTAGAGAGGAAGGTGGTAATGCTTAGAGAAAGTATGCACTGAACTCCAAGTAGCTGCCTCCAAAATATCCTTAGTTGCCACCCCCCTTAGAAATGCTGTGGAAGTGGCAGTAGCCCTAGTGGAATGAGGCCTAATCCCAGCTGGAACCTCCTTGCCATGATGGGAGTAACAGAAAGTAATGCAAAACCCAATCCACTTAGAAATAGTTTGTTTTGACACAGGTTTGCCCTGAGAACCTAGAGCAAAAGAAACAAACAACTGCTGAGACTGCCTAAAATCCTTAGTCCTGCTTAAATAATAACGCAACTGCCTGTGTACATCTAAAGTGTGCAAAATCTTTTCCCCCCTATTCTGGGGATTTGCATAAAAAGTAGGCAAATGAATAGTTTGGTTTAAAGCCACACTAGAAACCACTTTAGGCATAAAGGAAGGATTAGTACGTAAAGATACCCTATCCTTATGAAAAATCAAGAAAGGCTCCACCGCCATAAGGGCCTGCAATTCAGACACCCTTCTTGCAGAGGTAATGGCTAACAAAAAAGCAGTCTTCCATGACAAATATTTCAATTCAGCCGTAGCTGCAGGCTCAAAAGGTTGTAGAGTGAGTTTCTCCAACACAAAATTGAGGTCCCAAGCAGGAGTAGGAGCTCTACGTGGGGGTCTTATATTCTTTGCCCCTCTAAGAAATTGCTTGAACAAAGGATGAGAAAACAATGGAGGGTCACAATCATAGTGAGCTGAAATTGCTGCAGCATGAATCTTAATGGAAGAAACTCAGTAAGATATTGAAGAGCCACACTCAAATTAGGCTCCGAAACATCCAAATCCTTTGCTGCACTCCAAAACAAAAATCTCTTCCATTTTTCTGCGTACACTTTCCTTGTACTAGGTCTTCTGGCTTCCATAATCACATTCAAAACTTGTTGAGGAAGCTGAGACCTGCTATGGCTCAAAACAGAATATGCCAGGCTGTTAGATGAAGAGAGTGAAGCTTGACATTGAGTAGATGACCGTCCTTCTGAGACAATAGGTGTGGAATCAAAGGCAAGGGCCATGGAGGCTTCCTTACCAGACTCCTCAGTAATGGGTACCAGTGCCGCCGAGGCCAATCTGGAGCTATTAAAATCATCCTTGGCTTGTCTTGTCTGACCTTTAAGAGTACCTTTGGGAGGAGAGGCAGAGGTGGAAAGGCATACACATGACGATTTTTCCAACTGAAAGAAAGAGCATCCACTTTCCAAGCTGTGGGATGAAACCTTTTCGTGCAAAACTTTGGCAGCTGGTGGTTTAGTGGAGAAGCAAACAGATCTATGTCTGGAGTTCCCCATGACACTGTCAATTTCCGAAATACATGAAGATCCAGTTTCCACTCGTGGGGATCCATGATTTGCCTGCTTAATACATCTGCTAAGGAGTTCTGTGCTCCCGGCAGAAACCTTGCCTGAAGATTTAGTTGCAAACTGAGAGCAGACTCCCACAAAATCATTGCTTGCCTGCATAGAGGATAAGAATGTGTTCCCCCTTGCTTGTTGATGTACCACATGACAGTTGTGTTGTCTGTCAGAATCAACACCTGTCCTGGAAGAAGTAAATCCTTGAAAGCCATTAATGCAAACTGGACTGCTAACATCTCCTTCATGTTGATATGTAGATGCTGTAGTCTGGCAGGCCACTTGTCTTGTATCCACTTTCCATTCAGATGAGCTCCCCAAGCTGTGTCTGAGGCATCTGTCGTTAAAATCTGACTCGCCTCTGGCCGGGTCACAGAGAGTCCCTTGTTTAGGTGACATTCCTGAGCCCACCACAAAAATTCCTGTTGAATGCAAGGTATTATTTGAATGACAGTGTCCAAATCCTGGCAGTGCTGTGTCCATACATTTTTGAGATACCATTGCAGCTTCCTCATATGCAGTTTGGCATTGGGAAGCACCAGAATACAAGATGCCATGAACCCTAAGGCTTGAAGGACTGTCCTTGCAGTCAGCCTGGACTGATGAGATAGTTGATGGAAGTAAAGAGAAAGATTCTTTTGCTTGTCCGGGGTTAAAAAGGCCATCTGGGTTGCTGTATTCAGTCTCACACCCAGAAAGCACATGTCTTGAGAGGGTACTTGACTGGACTTTATTTCGTTCACAGAATACCCTAGGCATCTTAGCACTGCTATCACATATTCCAAATGCTGAAGAAGCACTTCCCTTTCTTGAGCCAGAATCAGGCAGTCGTCCAAATAAGGATAGATTTGTATTCCTTTTAGCCTGAAGAAAGCTATCACTGGAGCCAGAACTTTTGTGAATACTCTGGGCGCAGTAGATAAGCCAAAGGGCAATGCAGAGAACTGATAATGAGAATTTCCAGCTCGAAAACGCAGATACTTCCTGCAAATTAGTCTGATAGGAACATGAAGGTAAGCTTCCTTGAGATCCAAAGTTACCATCCAGTGATCTTTGCCCAGCAGAGGTAAAAGCTGTTGTAACGTCAACATTTTGAACTTGGGAATGTCCAGATAAGTGTTGAGGATAGATAAATCCAAAATTGGTCTCCACGTGTTCCCCTTTTTTAGTACTAGGAACAGGCGTGAATAAAATCCTAGGCCCCTTTCTGGCACAGGAACCGGCTGAATGGCCCCTATTTGGAGTAACAGAGAAATTTGCTTGTGAGCCTCTTTTCTTTGTTGAGGAGGAATGTCTGGCATGCCTTTGAAAGGAGGCAAGGTATGGAAATAAAACCTGTAACCGTGGTGAATGATATCCAATACCCATCTGTCTTGGGTAATTAAACTCCAGTTTTCTCTGAAAAGTGCCAACCTTCCTCCCAAGGGTGCTGCCAGACGAGAAGATTCTGGCAGCTGAAAAGGCAGGTCATTGGGTCTGCTTACGAAAGGACTGACCCCTGCCCTCACCAGAAGACTGAGCAGGTGAACTCCCTGTTCTAGGCCTAAAAGAACCCTGAGCTCTGCCCCTACCACGTCTAGACCTACCCCTAGACTGGGAATCATAAGCAGGATATGTCCACCCCTTAGTAGGCCAATTTCTACTAAACTTCGGAGGCTGAACCTGCAAAAAATCTTTAACAGTCTGCATAGACTTAGCCTTGTCTTCCATTTTCTTTAGAACTGCTTCCACAGGCGAACCAAACAACACATCAGATTGTAAAGGAGCATCTAAAATCCTTGTCTTAACATGCTCAGCTAAATTCTGATCCTCAGCCAGGCGTGCCTGCGAAGAACCGAACCAGTGGCAGCCACCCTCGAAGAGGCCTGTACAGCATCAAAACCACATTGCAAAGAATGCTTACCCACCTGTTCAGAAACATGAACTAAATCCTGCAACTCTTTACACTCAATACCTTCCGCCAGAGCATCTACCTTAGACTTTAATTGTGAAAGGAGATAATTTTGGTATTTCAACATGTGAAACTGGCAATTCAAAGCCCTCATGGCTAAAGTGGAAGAAGTATACACTTTCTTTCCCCATCTATCCAAAGCCCTTGCCTCTTTATCTGGAGGAACAGGATTTTTAACAACAGAAGCCTTAACACCTTTAGGCCCCTGAGAAACAGTTTCTGGGTCTGCCCTAGGACTCTTAAAAAGATACTTATGAGCTTCAGGCACCCTATAATATCTATCCGGTTTAACTGGAGCAGGGGGCAAAGAATCAGGATTCAGAGAAGCCTCTGCAAAAACATCTTCCACCACATCCAGAACAGGAGGAATAGCTAAAGGCCTATGCTGGGGTAGAAACAAAAATTCTCTAAGCCTTTTCCTGGAATCAGAGAAATCCTGACCTTCCCATTTAAAATGCTCCCTCATGGAATGAAGAGTCTCTGAAAAAGAAAAATCCTCAGGAGGAGAAGCAGAAGGAGTAGAATCATCTACATCAGAATCAGAGTAAGGAGAATACTCCTGCAAGTCTTCAGCCGAAGACTCAGAAGCATCCGAATACTGCTCAAAACTCCCAAGCTCAGGTTCCACCCTAGGCCTCTTATCAGGAGGGGGCATAGAACCTCTAATCATTGTAATCAAATCTTCTGCCATCTTAAGCATATGCTTCTTAGGCACAGACCCTGAAGAACTAGGGGTAACACCTGAAACAAAACCTGGCCTGCCCCTGGGAGAAGCCTTGGAAACAGAAGGGGAGGGCCTAACCACCTTAGGAAGGGAGGGAAGAACAGCTACCTGAGAAGCCCCTTCAGCTTGGCCTACCTCCTGAGAGGTCACATCTTGCAGTAATAAAGTCTCTCCCTGGGACTCCAAAGAAACTTCTGGCTGAACCCCTGGCTCCACCGAGCCCTCTAAAGAACCGGCGTCAGGGACGGACGGTTCTTCCAGCCTATGCTTTGTCCTTGCGCTTTTTAGACGAAGCGGGCGTCGGAGCATCCGACGGCATTTTATAATTACACCGCTTCCCAAAAACTAACCTGGCACAATCTAATCTTCTCTTTATAGTGCGTTTGTTAAATCTAGCACAAGAGCGACAGCCAACAACGTCGTGCTCAGGCCCTAAACAAGGTATACACAAGGTATGGTAATCCCTATGAGGTATCTGTTTCCCACAAGAAATACAGTTATTCACTTTTTCTGACATCCGGTAACATACTGAGGCAAGAAAAAAACAAAATATTCCCCAACGGGGTACTTAGCCAACTTTGATTCGGTCTGAAACTCCGACTTCGGAAAATCTCAGAACGCCAACCTGCACTTGCAACGCTGCTTCTGCATCGGACCATGCGGCAAAAAAGACTGAGGATATGACGTCGGTCATGCGCATTTGTACCCTGACGTCCTGACGTCAGACTAATGCGCCTTGACCGACGTCAGCCTTATACTTTGGTATTCGGGCCGACTGGGACAGCGGACTACCCAAGTGTTAGGACTGCAGCAATGTGAGATGAAGAACATCTTGTTTCATACGTATGGCTGTCATCCAAAAAAAAAAAAAAAAAAAAAAAGAGAAATGCCTTTCTGTCCTACTGACAGAAAACAGAACACAGAGGTGATGCAATAACTTTTATTGAAGGATATAGAGTTGACAATGCAGACCAGTCAAATTCAGCAGGATGTACAGATACCAATCTTCAAAACTCCACTCGGGCAAAAGAAAAAAAAAAAAAAAACAGTCTAGATCTTCTCCACTAAATCAGAAAGACTTAAAAACACGAGTGCATGACTGAGGAGAAAAATCTCGGGGCACACCTGAGATGGTTAGTCATATGATGCAAATGCCTGGTGTGTGTGTGTGTGTGTGTGTGTGTGTGTGTGTGTGTGTGTGTGTGTGTGTGTGTGTGTGTGTGTGTGTGTGTGTGTGTGTGTGTGTGTGTCAGACAAAAACCTAAGACAGAGAACTATTGTCGCAGTACAAGGCAAGGCATGAACACCATATCTATGTTGCAGGGTTTTCCATCATCCAGCCTATTTTAACTTTTCATTTGATTCTTAGCTACTACAGATGGTACAAGAAGCATGTTTTCTTACCAAAATACCCCTAGGATTGCTGAGGCACAGTTCTCAGAAGCATGTCATTTTTTCAAGTCCTTTAGTATCACTGACATTTGCTTAGATGGCAAAATAGTAAAGTCCGGTCCTGTTTATGAAAAGCTTGCTGTTGGGCCTGGCTTTAATTTTGCTTTATGTTAATGGATGATTCACAGATATATGGATAGTGATGGATAATACTTTATAAAGACCTCTTGTCAGGTAGGGGAGTGTGTTAATGGACTTATGGATGCATATTTTTATACTGCGTTTTATACAGTTGTAATGGTTACATATGTTGCCCATTTAGGGGATTTTGGCCCTTCTTTAGACTTTTCTGACTGTGGAGTTAGTTTAGGGTAAAAGAGGTGAATCCGTCCAAGATGTTACAAAAATTGTTTTATCGTCTCTTTTTTGTGGTTTTGTCATTTTTGAGATTATTCCCTTTGACATGAATCCCAGTTTCCACTAAAACTCACATAAAAAGACAAAACGAGATTAGAGAACATCATTTTGTTGCACTCCCATTTTTATCTTATTTTATATGGATTTTTTTTTGTGTGTATATACATTAATTTACAGCTGAAAATGGGGACAGCCCTCTTAAATATCCACACGTAATCACAGCATCTTCAAATAGAGTCATATAGTTACCATATGAAGGACATACAACCCACCCATGGGAAATCCTACCCAAGACACTTTCCATAGTCTTGTATTTGTCTACCAAACAGTGGAAAAGCCATAAGCTGATCAAATCAAGAATAGACATATGCAAAGTATTATTCATTTCTTGGACCATATTGCACTAATGGCAGGCCACTATCCCACATTTCAGCATAACTTGTCCTTCACTTATCAAGATTTATGACAATTAGAATGTATAAATTCATAACTTTACCTTGACTAATGACTTTCAAAATTGAAGCCAAGTTACTACTTTAAGTAGACTAGCAGAGACATGCCTCTTTACATGTTATGCACCAACAAATACATTTGGAGATGCTTTGTTTACACTGGGGTGAATAGAAATCCTTTTCAGTTTGTTGCAACTTCAGTAGAGAGGCTTCTTCAGCTAAAAAGGGAAAAAATTATAGAAAAGCTGTTCTGAGAATACAATGAAAAAAACTGAAGTGACATGAAACCCTTTATTGGACCAATGCGGGTTTTGCAATACAGTTGAACTTTGGGAAAGGGATCCTGTTAGTCGGAAAACTTGAGTAACTGTATTAAATGACTGATGAAGGAAGGCCTCACATTAGTTCAAAGACTTGAGTGGCAGTACTGCAAAACATACTTGGGTCCAGTAAAAGATATTACATCTCTGTATTCCACCGTATTCTGTTAGTGGACCAGCATGACATTTTTCCTTTTTTTTTTTTCAGTTCAGAAAACCTAATGCTACAGGTCAGTTGTACCTTCCAGACCAACATTAAGGTCAGTCTCTGCACATTCTAAGCTGGCCGTCACACTCACGGTGGCTGGACTTCTTTCTCCTTCTGTGGCAATAGCTGGCTACTCTATCAGGCATCATCTACAAGTTTACTCACTGTTATTACTCAGCGCTCTGTGGTGCTTCCTTTACTTACAGGCTTCAAGATGAGTACATGTATATACATGCAAACATAGAGATGCAGACAGAAGATCTGCTGTTGCAGCCCTTGC
Source organism: Protopterus annectens (assembly GCF_019279795.1). NCBI lineage: Eukaryota > Metazoa > Chordata > Ceratodontiformes > Protopteridae > Protopterus > Protopterus annectens. Next base: position 350,780,477 of record NC_056741.1, on the reverse strand, counting down.
AGAATTTTCTGCTGCTGACCCACTGTCTCTAGGCATCTGTAAACCCCTCCAGTAAACTACTCATTACCACTGCCTCTAGAAGCATGTTTCTAGGTCCCACCACTCCATCTAAAAAAGTACATTTTTAAAGCCAGTCTCAAATCACCTTTTTTCAGTTTTCTTTCATGCATGTCTGCAACAGCTATACAAGCACTGGTTTATCAATACTCAGCACTTAAGGCATGAATTCAACCATGAATCAAACAGAGTTGAGCAGAAGTAGTTACCCAATACTCATAATCCTACTAAGCACATAACACTGTACTTGTCCCTAATGCCCACAACCCAAAGAAGAAAAAAAGTGGCATTTAACAAGTGAAATAATTCTACTAATTGATCTTTAGCTCACATAACTAGCAGCTACACTAATGATGAACCAGCAAATTGTCAGTCTGCTAATGGTGGATTTCATGTCGGCCTTCCCAGTTAACACCAGACTCTCCAAATGTTATACAAGTCCATTGTTTCTAAATTGTGACAGCAATGTTGTTACTATGTCTTGCACAAGATCTTGAGAAGAGTGATGGGGAATACATACATTTTCCAGGAATATCTTTGCTGGTGCTCTAGCAAATCTTGTATAATTATCCAGTTAAAATGAGTGACCCTTGGTAGAGTTAATTTTAACCTAGAAGAAATGCAGAAACACTTGTGTTTTTATGAACTGGTTTTACAAGTAAACCTTCCACTTACGGCCAGGTCAGTTATCTAGCAATAGGTGATGGTTATGTTCAATAAAAGGGGAAATCCAGATATTATTTTGCAATTATTGCATGCTATCCAGACTCATAGTTGTGACCACTTTTTTGCACCCCTCAAAAAAATCTCTTCAAATGGTTCTTCTACCTGCATCCAATATACCATTTGTTCTGAGAGGAGGGGCATTGGAGATGGACCTTTAAAAGTTAGGTGAGAGCCCTACAGCCCAGTCATGCCCATCCTCCCCAGCCAGCTCCTATGGGCATTTGAGTCAGTAGTCAAATATAGGTCAGAAATGGCAATGGCAATAACTATGCTCATGTATGTTACTGCAAGACCTTTAGGTAGGTGAGGTTTGGTTATTGTGAGTGATTGGAGTATCAAGGGGAGGACTAACAGCTCCAGGGTTGAGTTCAGTATCAGAGAGCAGAATAACAAGAACTATGAAAATAACAAACCTACTATCATCTGTATAATACTTTTAACACCCCAGAAAATAATTATTTTGTTCAAAGGTGGTGTACACGAGAGTAGGAACTTGTACCACCACCATGGCAGAAATATTGCCCTGGTGTGACAGAATTCTGAGGCATCATGGGGCATAGTTTGACAGTTCTACACTGAACATAACCACCTGCTGTCAGTATGTTTTAATATAAGAAGTGTAAAGAATAATGGGATTCAGACCGTTTATAAGGACATATGTCTACTGTCTGTAGTAATAAAAATTAGAAGAGGCATGAAGCTCTACTTGGTTTGTACTGAGAGTAGGTGGAGACTAAGAACGTGGGGGTGGTAGTTTGATTAAAAATATGTACCAAAAGTGATGTAGCTTTAGTGGCTGTAGGAATGGGAGAAGGGTAATTGAGTGAACTGAAGCCAAGCACAGTGGAGATTCACCAAGGATGACCCTTCCCCAAAAAACTAAATTGGCTGAATCAATTAGCAATATTGGCCTCTGAAACAGAAACTGTGGAAGACCTATCAGCTGCAACAATATCTAATGAGTAGTAGTAAGGGGTGCCCAGCAAGGAGACAGAAAACTGAAGGATATGGTAAGACAGGAATTAGAGCAAAATGCATGGATATTACATGAAGTAAAGGTTGGCACCCTTGTCCCTTAGGAACATGGGTAACATGCAAATGTTTGCCTGCCCTTGGGTTACTCGTACCAATACAAGGGCTCTGAGTTAACCATACTTACATATACTAGGGCTAGAGACTAATTGGAGATGCATGACTAGGCTTTAGAAGATCCTCATAGACCATTAACCTTATAACTACTCAGGAACTATAGCTGTATTCCCATACTGTCTACCAACTAGATTAGAGCCCAGTATCACCCTGGATAACTGGGAACTATTCTTATTCATCTTATCTTTATTTTCTCCCTCTTATGCTACAAATGTGACCATTTTAAATCATGTAGATCATACCTGCTCAACCTGGTTGACTTCTTTGAGTCAGTTACCAGAGCTGTGGATGAGGGCAAGGCAGTTCATACAGCCTATCTCCATCTGGCCAAGGCCTTTGATACCATTCCCCACTCAGGAATTATTGATAGACTCACCAAACTAGGCATCAACCCCTATTATCACTAGGTGGGATGCAAATTGGCTCACAGACAGAGCCCACAGTATGAAAGTAGCATACTCCAAGTCAGATTGCCGACCAGTCACGAGTGGAGTCCCACAGGAATTGGTCTTGGGTCCTCTTCTGTTTAGCATCTACTTTTCAGAAATCCAAGCCAACATGGAGGGACTCTGGCTTTCCAAGTTCACTAACGATTGCAAGCTGGGAGCCATTATTAACTCCCCAAGTAATGTAGACTTCCTACAGAAAGGCCTCACTGAGACCAACGACTGGTGTTGAAACCATGGCCTTAAGCTTAATGCCAAAAAATGCGTTGACATTCCTTTTGGGAAAAACTCTGTTCCCACTAATTACCACACTGATGGTAGCCCACTGAACACTGAAGGTGTTATAAGAGATCTGGGGACACAGGTTGACAGCAACCTCTCCTTCGACCACCACATTGCCACTGTGGTCAGAAACTCCTTCTATGTAGCACATTTCATTACCAAGGGTTTTGCATCCAGGAAGAAAGAGGTCAATATCTCTCTCTACTCTTCCCTCAGAGTCATCGAGCATAATGCCCAGTTTGGCATGTACCTCACTAAACAGCTGAAAAGGCCACAAAAGTACCTCACAAAGAGGATCCTAGGCCTTAAACACATGCCCTACATGGACAGATTAAAAAAACCCCAGCTTTTCTCGGTCTCATATCATCTATTAAGAGGCGATCTCTGCTTGACTTACAAAGCTGTCTGACCCAGCCCTGTTAGAAATGTTACACCTAAAGTAATCCCAATCCCTCCACACCACACACTCCAGGGACCTCAACCTCATTACCACAACCAACGGAACATGCTGGAGGGACAGGTCTCTGGAATAGACTTCCCATACAGGTCAAGTAGAGCACCTCACTGGCCCTGTCAAGAGAAATCTTGATGAGTGGATGGGATATAGAAAGTTCACCCTGAGGATCACTCCAGTGGCTCTACTTGATAGAGGCACTGGGAACTAATAGCGGCATGATGCCAGGGCACTTCTATGGACTAGGCTTGTAAAGGCTTCAGGGCCGTTGGACTAGTACACACCTATGAACCTATGAATTAAGCCATATTCCCATAATATTACTTATTCATTTTTATACTACAAATACAAGCCAACAATTAATGGCTGTATTCTTTAACTAAAAAATGGAAGGTCAGCTGGCTTGTCCTCCCTCAGCTACCAGCCTCACTGCACAATTTAACACCTGTCGTGATGCTCAGCTTGATGCTCAGAGTCTATGAATTCTTGCTTAGCTCATCTCTATCTATACGTGAGAGATAGGAAGACATAGTGAGAATGGAGGCCTGCTATTCACAAGAAATGATCAACACAGATCACCACTGCATTCCATAATTCTGTATACATACACAAACTGTCATATGCTGATAATGTTTAAAAAATCTCCGCCTAAGCCTCCACGACCTCTTAAATCTAGGGCTCAGCACAAATCAAAACATGACAACACTTACCAGCACTAGTGCAATAAAGGGTCACCAGGAAATTAACTACTCCAAAAGTAGTCCATTTAAGACAATAATAAAAGTGTACTAGTGATTGGCTACTATCAGGCACAACGGTTCCACTCTCAAGAGGGTGAACAAGGAGGGGGACAGTAAGTTGCATTTCAGCAGCCTTGATCTCTGACAGATCAAGGGCCCTAAAGACCCTTAAGCCAATCAGATAGGATTGTGACATAGTAATGGTCCATGTGGATGTGAATGATCTGGCACATAGAACTCTAAATTCTATTGTGACAAAGGGAAATACTGCCAGCCCAGAAATCTGGAATTTTCTAAATACTTCTATGCCATTTGTGAATATTCATATGATTTATACAGAAGTGTGTTTAAAGTACTGAGCTAAAATATAACCACAGCATGCCCAACTGGAATAGAACAGGAATGTTCCTGCACTATTGTGACCGTTTAGATGTATATGTTTAATAGAAACTGGAACACAGGAGGTTAACTTGAAAAAGATTCAGAGAAAATAGTTGAAATTAAATATTTTCATAACCACATAATAAAAGAGATGTTATCACTCAGTTATAGTGAAGTAGCAGATAATGTCTAGAGCTAGAAGTTTTTTTTGTGTATTTTCTTGAAAGAGAAGTAATTACTAGATTTAAGATGTAGAAGTGTTTTATTGTTTTATGACTTCCAGGGTCTGCAAACACCTGAGAGATGTGTATTTTTCACAGGGAGAAGCTAAAATTCTGTTAGTTTCTGACAAAGGGGGTTTTAGCTTGGGAACTGAAGTCAGGTGACAAAAAGTGATGTCATCCAAGCTAACCCAGGATTAATATTTGATATTAATTTAAGAATTCTCTTAGAGACAGGCTTTGCATTTTGTATTTTGTCTTTGACCTAACATCAGCTGGAAACATCCACTCACCTCTGCACTTGCCTTGCTGTAAGTTTTTAGGGAAGAGTAACTCTGAGATTGAGACAGGAATATAGTAAAGTATAGCTTAGATGTTTTCTTTATTTATTTGAGACTGTCCTTCAATGTTGTTTTAAATATTTCCTGTGATTCTGAACTCTGAAGGCACTGTGAATACATAATTAGTATTACCTTATTTTATTTATTATTACATTTATTTAAACCTTTTAATTGTGGCTGGTCTATTTATAGATATTTAAGCTTTTAGTGTACTTGCATATCTGCTTGGTGACACTGTACAGGACACTCCTAAATAGCCTTGCTCTTGGTCAGACCACCATTTGGATTAATAGTAACACTACACAGTAGGATTGAACACCCTTTGCTAAGGGCATCTGGGCAGAAGGGGGCATAGCTAGTAAACCTGTCTCAGCCTTCCCCAGGTGTGTGCTTTTCTATAAAAATCAAATCTCAGAGTGTGTGCGTCAGCTACTTGGGCAGGGACACAAAGCACTCGTTGAACAGAGAGGGTACTGGAGACCTTGGTTTGGCCACTCAGCTGAGATCTCAATCCTATAGCTGTGCCAGTGGGGAGTCTTATAGGGGATCTGGAGAAAGAGGGAGAAACCAGCCCCAGACTGACTGTGATCTCTGTGCGCTCTCAAGGGAAATTGCATTTACTGTGTGTGGACTCGTCATCCTCCCAGTGTGTATGTTCCCCACTGTTGCCAGTGGTGAGGATTGAGGCTCCTTGATTACTGGGACAGTGATGGGGTGTCGCATATTAATTGGTTGGTAGTGGTGGGATATCCACATCACATATTAATTGGCTTGTAATGATGTGGACATTGAATTCCTGTAGCCTGTATACAGTGGTCACTAAGGAAGGTCTTTGTAGTCACTAAGGAAGGTCTTTGTACTACCAATCAGCCACACAGTGAGCATTCAGAGTTTCATATCACAATTAATTTTTTTTGTTAGCTTACTTAGTCAGGGACAGCAGGCAAGCATGTCAGCAGAGTATGGCAAGCTGACAAGAATCCAGTTGGCTGAGATGTGCTAGGCTTAAAGACTGGTGCATGCCAACCTAAGGCAAAAATGACTGTAGCCCTGGGCACAGCTGCATTGCAGACCAGCAATAAGCAGGACAACCAGGGTGGCCTTGGAGATGTACCACACTCAGAAAATGGACAGTTCAACCTTTCCATGAAGGACTTAAAAATCCATCTGGAGTTAAAGACAAACTGGAGGCCAAGCATTTGGAAATGGAAGCAGCAGAGAAACTATGACATATGGAATCTGAACAGAATGAGAGGCAGTGGTATCATGAACATGAGATGCTAACTCTTCGCCAGGATCATGGAGTACTGGGGAAGGTAGTAACTGAACCCCAAAGCAAAAAAAGTCAGTAAATTTCTTTCACAATTTACAAAGGGGGATAATTTTGATAGTTTCATTCATATGTTTGAAAAGGTATGTAAACAGTAGAATGTTGATCAAGGGCCTCTGAGTATATTTCCTGACCCCATTACTTCATGGTAAAGTTGTAACTGCTATTTCTAAATTGTCTGATACCAATTGCTTAAATCATAACAATGTAAAAACCTGTCTTTTTGAATGTTTTAAGTTAACCCCTGAAGCTTATAAGAAAAAGTTTTGTGAGCTTAGACGCAAGGCAGCAGAAAGTGTGTGCAAATCTATTGCTGAACTAAGCACTTATTTTCATAGGTGGGTGAGTAGATGTTAGGTCACCACTTTTGAAGGGCTGGAAGACTTTTGATGAGTGAACAAGTCCTTAGCACTTTGCCTAAGGACATGAGAACCTGGTTAGCTGATAAGACAATGCAATACTGCAGATTAGTTGGGGAAGGAGGGAGACCTACACTTAGCAAGCAGGGCATCACTGCACAGGAAAGGAGCACCCAGTGCTGCTCATGGGCCTAAGGGAACCCATTGTGGGCAGCCCACACTGCTCCAACAGAGTCTGCCAGTAGCAGAAGAAGCCACTAGTCCAGGTACATGTCCAGGACCAAGGGTTAAATGTTTTAAATGCAACCAATGGGACCATGAGGCATATAAATGTCCACAGAGGCAAGGTGGGGAACAAAAGGTGAGACAGCCAGCAAGTGAGAATGACAAAATACCAGCAGTAAATTGTCTCAAGGAATCAAGGGTACCAAACTACTACAAGAAGTTGTATCCTACCTTTGCGGATGGGAAACAGACCACTACTAAGAGAGACATAGCCTCTGACCTAACCCCTGTGAAGCCTGCAATGGTTAAAGAGGAACACTACTTGGACAGTCTGCTCCAGTCAGAGCTTTAGGAGGGACCCCATTCCAAATACCTTTGGCTAGGGTTCACCTTGACTGGGAGGGTGGAAAAGGAAGCAAGCAAGTAGATGTGTTTGAGGATATCCCTGCATATGTCCTGATAGGGAATGATTCTGATAATGCAGTACCTTGTGTGCCTGCAGTTACATGCAGTGAGGCTTGGAGACAAGCATGTGAGGGTGGTAGCCCAGGGGAGATCCAGACAGACCGCACACTTGCAGCCAGGACTGGTGAGGTGGTTACTTCAGGAAGGGAGCAACCCAGTAGCAGTGAGACTGAAAGTGAGCCACATCTGCTTGTGGGTACTGATATTACCTTGGACAGAATGAATAAAAGTGAGTAGTAGTACCTAGGCTGACACTGAGGCACTGCTGTCGGAGGATGCCAGACATCCTGTGGAAGGGAAGCTGGGAAGGGTTACAAAGAGTTGAGACAGGCTCAGCTCTCAGACCCTACATTAGAATGTCTGAGAGAGGTAGCTAGTGAGGCACCTGATTTTCAAGGGAAGGGGGAGTCTGTATACTGGGACAAAGTGTTACTGTAGAGAGAGTGGACCTCTGAGGGAGGGCTAGAGGATGAGAGAATACAGCAGTTGGTAGTGCCCAGAGCCTACCATCTGGCACTTCTAGACATAGCCCAGGACATTCCCTTTGCAGGTCGTATGGGCATAAAGCGTACTAAGAGATGTATTATGCAGAACTTTTATTGGCCTGGGATTCGAGTACTGCAGGACCTGTGAGCAGTGCCAAAAGGTAGGCAAGGCAGGAGACAAGGTGAAAGCTATTTTGATGCCTTTCCTTGTGATTGATACGCCATTTCAGAGGGTAACTATGGATATTGTGGGGCCTCTGAGTACCCCAAGTTCCACAGGGAGAAAGTACATCTTAGTGGTAGTAGATTATGCTACTAGATACCCTGAGGTGGTGGCTCTGTCCTCCATTAAGGCAGAAAAGGTGGTAAATGCTTTGTTACAAGATTTTCAGCAGGGTAGGTTTTCCAAAGAATTACTGACTGACAGCGGTGCCAATTTCATGTTAGACCTGCTGGCTTGTTTGTGGAAGCATTGTGGGGTGAAGCACCTATAGACCACCCCTTAAACTCTACACTCAAGTTGATGCTATGGGCATTTGCAAACTAGTTTAACAGGGAGTGGGAAAATATTTGCCCCATCTGTTGTTTGCTTAGAGTGGCTCCCCAGGAATCCATGGGTTTTTCACCCTTCAATTTGCTGTATGGGCATAGGGTGAGGGGACCTCTAGATTTGATTTGAAATGAGTGGGAAGGTGAGTGTGAATCCCACAAGGAGTCTGTTGTGGCATATGTCCTAAACCTCAGGACAAGGCTCAGGGAAGTCCAACAGCAGAAAAAGGTCTGGTATGACAGGAATGCTTGAGCCAGAGTATGTTGTAGGGCAGCAGGTAAGGGTTCTCATTCCTGTCAGACACATCAAGTTACAGGCAGCTTGGGAGGTGGTAGGGAAGGTCAGTGATGTTAAATACATAGTAGAAACTGCTAGGCAGGGGCATAAATTGTATGATGTTAACTTGATGAAACCTTACCAAGATAGGGATGCTCTTGTGGTGAGTATTTGCAGTGGATTGCAAGAGGAGTCCTAGGGTATCTGATGATCTCCTCAGTGAGGCTCGGACTGACAGCTCAGTGGAAGGGGTAGCAATGTCCCAGCCGTTATCCCCTACCCAGGTTTGAGAAATCCAAGCAGTGTTACAGGAATTTGCGGACATGTTCACTGGGAAACCAGGGTGTACCCACCTGGTGCAGCACCATGTGGATAGAAGATCCCAAAGGTCTATTAAGCAGGCCCCTTACATGGTGCCTAAGAGAGTCAGACTCTTTGGGAGGAGATGCAGGAAATGTTGGAACTAGGCGGTAATTCAAGAGTCCTTCAAGTCCCTGGGCCTCCCCAGTGGTGCTGGTAGCAAAGAAGGATGGCAGCAACAGGTTGTGTGTGGACTACAGGAAGTAGTCACACAGAGTCAGATGCTTACCCTATGCCTAGGACAGATGAAGCCCTAGAGCAGCTGGGTGGGACTAAGTATCTTACCACTACTGATCTTACCAAGGGTTACTAGCAGGTGTCCTTGACTCCCAGTACCAGAGACAGAGATCAGCCTTTGTGACTCCTTTCGGGTTGTATGAGTTCACAAAGATGCCCTTTGGGATGAAAAATACCCCAGTGACTTTAGCACCTGTCGGTATGCCATCAGGATGGACCATTCATCCATGATTGGTTAACTGTTTGTAATCATGCTATTTAAAGACAAAACATGTGAAGTAGGGATATACTCTGTAAATGCTGAAGAGCCGAGGTGCTAGAGGAGTCTGCATTTTATGCTTTGTGTTTGCTGCTAACCAGATTTTATTGGATCCAGTGTGTGTTATTTTTACCTGTTTTGTGGGACTACATTGTGGATCTACTACTGGACTAGACTATAATTTTAATAAAATATAAAGTTAATCACTGGCTTCTTTCCTTGTGTGGTGGTGAGTGGATTTACACAGTATTTCAAATGCAGCCCTCTGCATCAAGCACAATTTCCCAGGAACATGGTCTACTGGGAATGGACTCTCCGTTTCTCCAGATCCCAAACAAGACCCACCTTGGAGCACTGTGTTCACACGTGTGCAAGCACACACACAAAAGTACAGTTTTGTACCTACCATAAATGTAGATGTTCGAAGATCTACATTGCTGCAGTCCTTACACTTGGGTAGTCCGCTGTCCTCGGTCGGCCCGAATATCAAAGTATAAGGCTGACGTCGGTCAAGGCGCTTTAGACTGACATCAGGACGTCAGGGTACAAATGCACATGACCGACGTCATATCTTCAGTCTTTTCTTGCCCCAGATGTCAGAAGACCCTAAAAGGAAAGGTGAAACCCAAAAGACAACAAAAAACCAACTAGCCACCCTTGCACTAAACATATATACAATATATACAAAATCCACAACATTTGCAACCCAAACCACACAACTGCCTCTAAATATAGAGGGGATGGAGGGAGGGTAAATTGGACTGCAGCAATGTAGATCTTCGAACATCTACATTTATGGTAGGTACAAAACTGTACTATGTTCTTCATCTCACATTGCTGCAGTCCTTACACTTGGGTAGAATCCCAAAGCAGAGGTAAGGGAGGATGGCAAAGTTATAAAGCAGGAGGAGCTGCCAAAATGCCCTGTAGAATTGCAGTGGCAAAACCAGCCCTAGATTTAGAGTAAAGTGGAAGGTGATAATGCTTAGAGAAAGTATGCACTGAACTCCAAATCGCTGCCTCCAAAATATCCTTAGTTGCCACCCCCCTTAAAAAGGCTGTAGAAGTGGCAGTAGCCCTAGTGGAATGAGGCCTGATTCCAGCCGGAATCTCCTTACCATGATTGGAATAACAGAAAGCAATACAAAACCCAATCCACTTAGAAATAGTCTGTTTTGACACAGGTTTGCCCTGAGAACCCAAAGCAAAAGAAACAAATAATTGCTGAGACTGCCTGAACCCTTTAGTTCTGCTCAAATAATATCGCAACTGTCTGTGTATATCCAAAGTGTGCAAAATCTTTTCCCCTTTATTTTGGGGGTTTGCATAAAACGTAGGTAAATGAATAGTTTGGTTTAAAGCCACACTAGAAACCACTTTAGGCATAAAGGAAGGATTAGTACGTAATGATACCCTATCCTTATGGAAAATTAAGAAAGGCTCAACTGCCATAAGGGCCTGTAATTCAGAAACCCTTCTCGCAGAGGTAATGGCCAACAAAAAAGCAGTCTTCCATGATAGATATTTCAATTCAGCCGTAGCTGCAGGCTCAAAAGGTTGTAGAGTGAGTTTCTCCAACACAAAATTGAGATCCCAAGCAGGAGTAGGAGCTCTACGTGGGGGTCTTAAATTCTTTGCCCCTCTAAGGAATTGCTTAAACAAAGGATGAGAAAACAAAGGTGGAACACAGTCATAATGTGCTGAAATCGCTGCAGCATGAACTTTAATGGAAGAGAAAGACAAACCTTTGTCCAGTAACTCAGCAAGATATTGAAGGGCCACACTTAAATTAGGTTTAGAAACATCCAATTCTTTTGCTGTACTCCAAAATAAAAATCTCTTCCATTTATCTGCGTACACTTTCCTTGTACTCGGCCTTCTGGCCTCCAAAATAACATTCAAAACTTGCTGTGGAAGCTGGCACCCTCCAGGGTTTAAAACAGAATATGCCAGGCTGTTAGGTGAAGAGAGTGGAGTTTGACATTGAGTAAATGACTGTCCTCCTGAGACAGTAGGTGTGGAATCGAAGGCAAAGGCCATGGAGGTTCCCTTACCAGACTTCTCAGTAATGGGTACCAGTGCTGTCGAGGCCAATCCGGAGCTATTAGAATCATCTTTGGCTTGTCCTGTCTGACCTTTAGGAGTACCTTTGGGAGGAGAGGTAGAGGTGGAAAGGCATACACATGAAGCTTGCTCCAATTGAATGAAAGAGCATCCACTTTCCAAGCTGTGGGATGAAACCTTTTTGTGCAAAACTTTGGCAGCTGGTGGTTCAGTGGAGAAGCGAACAGATCTATGTCTGGAGTTCCCCATAACACTGTCAATTGCTGAAATACATGAGGATCCAATTTCCACTCGTGGGGATCCATAATTCGTCTGCTTAACACATCTGCTAAGGAGTTCTGTGCTCCCGGCAGAAACCTTGCTTGAAGATTCAGCTGTAAACTGAGAGCAGTCTCCCACAAAATCATTGCCTGTCTGCATAGAGGATAAGAATGTGTTCCCCCTTGCTTGTTGATGTACCACATGACAGTTGTGTTGTCTGTTAGAACCAACACCTGCCCTGGAAGGAGTAAGTCTTTGAAGGCTATCAATGCAAATTGGACTGCTAACATCTCTTTCAAGTTGATATGTAGATGTTGAAGTCTGGCAGGCCACGTGTCTTGTACCCATTTTCCATTTAGATGAGCTCCCCAAGCTTTGTCTGAGGCATCTGTCGTAAGAATCTGACTCGCCTCTGGCCGGGTCACAGAGAGTCCCTTGTTTAGGTGACATTCCTGAGCCCACCACAAAAACTCCTTTTGAATGCAAGGTATTATCTGAATGACAGTGTCCAAATCTTGGCAGTGCTGTGTCCACACATTTTTGAAATACCATTGTAACTTCCTCATATGCAGTTTGGCATTGGGAAGCACCAGAATACAAGATGCCATGAACCCCAAGGCTTGAAGGACTGTCCTTGCAGTCAGCCTGGACTGATGAGACAATTGATGGAAGTACAGGGAAAGATTCTTTTGTTTGTCCGGGGTCAAAAAGGCCATCTGGGATGCTGTATTCAGCCTCACACCCAGAAAGCACATGTCCTGAGAGGGTACTAGACTGGACTTTATTTCGTTCACAGAATACCCCAGGCATCTTAGCACTGCTATCACATACTGTAAATGATGAAGAAGTTTGTCCCTTTCTTGGGCCAGAATCAGGCAGTCGTCCAAATAAGGATAAATCTGTATTCCTCTCAGCCTGAGGAAAGCTATCACTGGAGCCAGAACTTTCGTGAACACTCTGGGCGCAGTAGATAAGCCAAAGGGCAATGCAGAGAACTGATAATGAGAAGTCCCAGCCCGAAAACGTAGATACTTCCTGCAGCTTAGCCTGATAGGAACATGAAGGTAAGCTTCCTTGAGATCCAGAGTCACCATCCAGTGGTCTTTGCCCAGCAGAGGTAAAAGCTGTTGTAATGTCAACATTTTGAACTTGGGAATGTCCAAATAAGTGTTGAGGATAGATAAATCTAAAATTGGTCTCCACTTGTTCCCCTTCTTTGGTACTAGGAACAGGCGAGAATAAAATCCTAGGCCCACTTCTGGTAGAGGGACCGGTTGTATGGCTCCTATTTGTAACAACAGAGAAATTTGTTTGTGAGCTTCTAGTCTTTGCTGAGGAGGAACGTCCGGCATGCCTTTGAAAGGAGGCAAGGTATGGAAATAAAACCTGTAACCCTGGTGTATGATATCCAATACCCATCTGTCTTGAGTAACCAGACTCCAATTTTCCTTGAAAAGCGCCAACCTTCCTCCCAAAGGTGCTGCCAGGCAAGAAGGATCTGGCAGCTGAAAAGGTAGGTCATTGGGCCTGTTTACGAAAGGACTGGCCCCTGCCCTCACCCGAAGATTGTGCAGGTGAACTCCCTGTTCTAGGCCTGAAGGAACTCTGAGCTCTGCCTCTAACACGTCTAGATCTACCCCTAGACTGATCATAAGAAGGGTACGTCCACCCTTTAGCAGGCCAATTCCTACTAAATTTCGGAGGCTGAACTTGCAAAAAATCTTTAACAGCCTGCATAGATTTAGCTTTGTCTTCCATTTTCTTCAAGACTGACTCCACAGGTGCACCAAACAACACCTCAGACTGTAAAGGAGCATCCAAAATCCGTGACTTAACATGTTCAGATAAATTCTGATCCCTCAGCTAGGCGTGCCTGCGAAGAACTGACCCAGTGGCAGCCACCCTAGACGAGGCCTGTACAGCATCAAAACCACATTGTAACGAATGCTTGCCCACCTGTTCAGAGACATGTACCAAATCTTGCAATTCTTTACACTCAATACCTTCCGCCAGAGCATCTACCTTAGACTTCAATTAAGAAAGAAGATAATTTTGATATTTCAACATGTGAAACTGGCAATTCAAAGCCCTCATAGCTAAGGTGGAAGAAGCATAGACTTTCTTTCCCCATCTATCCAAAGCTCTGGCTTCTTTATCCGAAGGAACCGGATTCTTTACCACAGAGGCCTTAACACCCTTAGGTCCCTGACTAACAGTTTCTGGGTCCGCCCTAGGACTCTTATAAAGAAATTTATGAGCCTCAGGCACCCTGTAATACCTGTCTGGTTTAACAGGAGCAGGAGGCAAAGAATCAGGATTAAGTGAAGCCTCTGCAAACACATCTTCCACAACATCCAGAACAGGTGGAATAGCTAAAGGCCTATGCTGGGGCAAAAGCAAAAAATCCCTAAGCCTTTTCCTGGAATCAGAGAAGTCCTGACCTTCCCACTTAAAATGCTCCCTCATGGAATGAAGAGTCTCTGAAAAAGAAAAATCCTCTGGAGGAGAAGCAGAAGGAGTAGAATCATCCACATCAGAATCAGAATAAGGAGAATACTCCTGCAAGTCTTCAGCTGAAGACTCTGACACATCTGAAGCCTGCTCAAAACTCCCCAACTCTGGTTCAACCCTAGGCCTCTTATCAGGAGGGGGCAAAGAACCTCTAATCAAAGTAATTAAATCTTCCGCCATTTTAAGCATTTGCTTCTTGGGCACAGATCCTGAAGAGCTAGGAGAGACCCCAACAGAAGCTAAACTGGGCCTGCCCCTGGGAGAAGCCTTGGAAACAGAAGGAGAGGGCCTAACCACCCTAGGAAGTGAGGGGAGTATAGTAACCTGAGAAGCCCCTTCAGCTTGACCTGCCTCCTGAGAGGCCACATCCTGCAATACCAAAGTTTCCCCCTGAGATACCAGAGAAGTCTCCGGTGGAACCACTGGTTCCACCGACGCCACAAAAGGACCGGTGTCCGGTTCGGACGCCTCTTCTAACCTGGGTTTAGCTGTTTTGTCTTTGCGCTTCTTCGAAGAAGCAGGCGTCGGAGCATCCGACGGCATATTATAATTGCACCGCTTCCCGAAGACCAACCTGGCACAATCTAACCTTCGCTTAATAGTGCGTTTATTGAACCTAGCACAAAAGCGACACCCAACAAAGTTGTGCTCAGGCCCCAAACAAGGAATACACAAAGTATGGTAATCTCTATGCGGTATCTGTTTCCCACAAGAAATACAGTTATTCACTTTTTCTGACATCCGGTAAAACACTGAGGCAAGAAAAAACTAAAATATTCCCCAACGGGGTACTTAGCCAACTCTGACTCTGTCTGAAACTCCGAATTCGAAAAATTCCAGAACGCCAACCGGCACTTGCAACGCTGCTTCTGCATCGGACCATGCGGCAAAAAAGACTGAAGATATGACGTCGGTCATGCGCATTTGTACCCTGACGTCCTGATGTCAGTCTAAAGCGCCTTGACCGACGTCAGCCTTATACTTTGATATTCGGGCCGACCGAGGACAGCGGACTACCCAAGTGTAAGGACTGCAGCAATGTGAGATGAAGAACATCACACACACACACACATGCAGACGCTGTGTCCCCTTTTTCCAGGCTACATGGTAGATTTCTGGGTACTTCCAACATGGTGGCTATCAAGTAAGCACCCTTTCCAAGTGGCTCCCTGTAACTGCTTTAAAAACTCACTATAGACCAATTACTAAACTTAAATACACACTAGAAGAATCTTGGGGTTATAAATTGTTGAAAGATGAAATCTTTGTCCATTAAGCTAAATCTCGGTAGATTAACTCTAAATTCAGCAACGTGTATTTGGGCCTGCGATCCTGTGGAAAAAAGAACAGGAAAATCTTCAGCTGGTCAAAATGTCCAATGAAACAGATGGGATGGATACACAAACTAAAAAGAAATCAAGTGATCACGAATTGCCTCACAATAGAAGGAAACAACTATTAAAAGACAAAGGACAGCAAAGCAGCAACAAAAAAGTATGAAACCCAGTGCAAAACCAAAGTTGGATCACACATTCAACATGGATGAGCTAAAAACTGGCCCTTCTTCCATTGCAAATGGCTGTCCATAACTTTTCAGAGCAACTATCCTGTTTTGGGAACAAACTGAACCAAATAGTCAAACACCTTGATCAAGATGACGCCGTAACACATGCAAATAGGTTCATAGGTAGGTACTAGGCTACTGGCCCTAGGGCCTATATAAGCCTAGCCAAAAAGGTACCTTGGCTTTCGCTACCCAAGAAGATTATTTTTCTGTGTCCCTGTCAAGCACAGCCCCAGAGGTAATACCCGGGGTGAATTTCCTATTTCCTATCCAATCATCAAGACATTTCTTGAAGAGTGCTAATGAGAAGTTTTGTTTTATATAGACAAGTAGTTTGTATCAGAGTATGGGAAGACTCTGGGACAGTAATCTAGCCCTCCAGCATATTATGTTTATTGTGGTGACAAGGTTTAGGTCCCTACAGTGTGTAGCTAAGAGGGATTGGGATTTCTTTAAGTGGAGCATGTCAAACAGCTCTGGGTCTGACATAGCTTTGTATGTTAGGCAAAGATCGACTATGAGTAGGCAATATGCAATGGAGTAAAGCTAGAGTTTTTTGAGACTGTGTAGGCCATCTGTTTGAGGCTTGTAATCCTCTTTGTGAGAAATTTCTGCAACCTTTCCAGTTGTTGTAGATGTCTTATGAGATACATACCAAAAGGGGCATTCTACTCTATAATAGGTCTAATGAGTGATAAGTAAGGGGGGAACAATGGCCTCTTTTTTCCAGGATGAGAAACCTTTTGTGATGAGGTGTGCCATGTAGAAGGATTTCCTGACTACTGTGGCTATGTGATTATCTAAGGAGAGACTACTGTTCACCTGTGTCCCAAGGTCTCTTATCACACTTTTGGTGTTAAGTAGACTACCACCTATGTGGTAGCTCATGGGTACAGAGTTTTTACCAAAGGGGATGACGATGCACTTTTTGGCACTGAGCTTGAGGCCATGACATAGACACCAGGCATCTGTCTCAGTGAGGCCCTTTTGTAGGATGTACACATCATTAGGAGTTTCAGTTATGGCTCCTAGTTTGCAGTCATCTATTAACTTCATTAGTCAAAGACCTTCTGTGTTAGCCTGTACTTCAAAAAAGTAGATACCATACAGGAGGACCCAGGACTGAACCCTGTGGTACTCCACTTGTCACTGGTCTGAAGTCGGATTTGAAGTCTGCTACTTACACAATGTGGGTTCTGTCAGTCAGCCAGTTGGCAATCCATCTTGTGACATAGGGATTTATACCTAGTTTAGTGAGTTTATCTATAATTCCAGAGTGGGGGATGGTGTCAAAAGCCTTGGCAAGATCTAGACAGGCTGTGTGAACCAACAGCCTAAGGCTTTGGTGACTGCTTCAAAGAAGTCTATCAGGTTTAGGAGACATGATCTGCCTTTTACAAACCCGAACTGGGTGGGGTCCAGTGTTTGGTGATTACCAATGTCTTTGTTTATAAGTTCCATGATGGTACGTTCAATGGTCTTGCAGACTAGGCTCGTTAGGCTAATGGGGTGGTAGTTCCCGGGGTCCATGGTGGCTCACCCTTTGTGGAGTGGGATAACAATCGCTGTATGCCATTCAGTGGGACAAAGACTGAGGTAAGGCTATGACTGAACATTGTGCTTAGGTGGGGTGCCAGTTCATTCTATAGTTCATGTAGAATGCAGCCTGGGATGTTGTCATGTCCCAGTGATGCTGTGTTCTTGGCTTTGGAGAGTGCGTTTTTTACCTGTTCAGCCGTGATTAGAGGAACTTTGCATTCTTCTGGTATAGAGATGGACCCTTTAGGGGGTGAGAGGGGGTAAATGTTAGCACTGAACCTGTCAGGATGATGGCAATATCAGTTGGTTCTGTATATTTAGTGCCATTGTGCTGCAACTCATAACAGATCTGAGTGTTGCCATTGAGATTCTTGGCATAGCTATACAATGCTTTGTGATTGTCTTTAGAATCAGTGGTAATTTTGTTTTCATAACTAGCTTTGGAGGATTTTATGAGGGATCTCAGTTTCTTACAGAGGCTGACCAGGGAGTTCCTCCAATCATGGGATTTTACTCTTTTGCAACAGTTTCTTTCTTCTGTTATAGAGTTAGTTTTGGGCAGCGGACCACCAGATTGGCTTCCTTTTTTTGGAGGATAGCATCTTCGTTCTGTTAGAGATAGCACGAGCCATGCACTCATGTAAGTGCTTATAAAGTGCCTTTGTGTAGGATTCAGCAGTCGTACCTCTACTGCCTGTCTGCATGGGTGTCGTGAAGTATGCCACTTCTGTCTTAAGAAGCGTGAAGTTGGCTTTGGAGAAATTATTTATGGTAGTTTCCCTAATTTGGGGGGGGGGATGTGGATGTCTAGGGTGATTAGCTTGTGGTCGGATCTGACCAACGAGGAATTGACCTCTGGTGTGGAACACCGGTCGTCCATGTTGGTAATGGCCAGGTCTAGGGTATGGCTGCTCCTGGTGTGGGTGTGGATAAGTTATCCAAAGCATTGGAATTTAGGAATTCCAGAAAACATTGAGCAAAAGAGTTGGTACATGAGTAGTTTTCCCAGTTAATGGTGGGGTAGATGAAATCGCCCACTATTAGGGTGTTAAAAACACACAAATGAAAAATTGAAAAACTACAAAAGGAATTAGAAATGAAGACTATAATTACAGAAATCCAACAAAAGAAAACAGATCTCGAAGCTAGAAGCAGACACAACAAAGAATTAATAAGAGGAATCCTGGAAAAATTCAAACATTTGCAATTAATCCATACCATTAAATAGGTTTTTGGATGCCTCTTCAAAATGATACTGTAGTATCAGAAACAGTTATTGAAGGAGCTCATCGGGCACACAGCAGAAACCAAGATCCTGACAAACCTAGACAAGTATATGCCAAACGTCTCAATTTTCAAGATACTCAGAAAATCCTGCTGGCTGCCAAATCTCAAAAGTTTGTGATCTAGAACGGTCACAAAATTAACTTTACACAGGGCCTCCCCTTACAAATTAAACAGAAAAGGCAACTCTTGTCCCCCTATTGTGCTAATTAACTTAAGCACAAAAGTAAGCTTCAAATGAAATATCCTAATATGTTGATATAACTAAGGAAGAAGCATAAGCAGCATTCTTACAAACCTTCAGTGAAGCTCCGGAACCTTCAGTGACTGGTGGTATCTTAATGCAATATCCCTCTAGCTGTAATATACAATTTGCAAATTTAGGAAACTGTAGTTTTTATTAACTTTCTGTTAAAACCAGAAGTGACCCCCCCCCCACCTCAGAACTAAAAGATGAAGTGGTTATGAATCGTTGAGTTTTGATTTCAGTAAAAACCCAATTAGTAGTTACACCTTCCCTTTCCTCTTCTTAAAGAGGCCACACCTACTTCCAAACATGGAAAGGATCCATGACACAGTGGAGTTATTTTGGCTTGTTGAATGTGATATATAGGCGAGTGGTAAGTGAATGGCATGTGCTGGTGTTATGTGCAACTGAAGTACTAGGATCACACTGTGTTTACGTTTGCCTGATGGTTCGCTGATCAATTGCGATCTTGCAGAGTCATCTGTTCTACTGCTTCTACTCAAAACATATCTGAGGGATGCTGTTAACTGCACCTTCTTGTTCAGCGGTATAACATTTAAATCATTAAATTTTAACCATAAACTTCCTGGAAGCTGAGACTTGTATAAATGCCTTTCATAACCAAATGGGTCTTAAATCCTTTTTTTCCCCCCTTTCTTTTCAGTTCTGACAGTCTCATGTTTTTGAAAAGGACATAAGTGCTGAACAGATTTAATGTTTGGTTAAACAGTATTATGTGCTTGTTCTACATGTCCTTAAGCATTAGACAAGTACCTGTTAGCAAGTTTTATTACCTGGAGTTGGTTAGTTTAGAACTGTAGGGCTGGCTTGGCTCAGTATACAAATATCTTTTATCCAAACTGATACAGTCACAGTCTTCCAGCTAATACTTCCTCATCTAGATGCCTAAGGTCACTTAGGATGAGGAAAGCAAATAAGCTGGTAAGAAATTGAACTTAATTACGGGAATGTGAGGTCAAATACAGTTTAAACATTATGTTGAGGATGCAGAAACCAAATGTTTGGCCATGTATAACAACTTAAAAATTCTGACAGGCTCAATAATTCTAAGGATATTTTCCCATGCCATGTTATCTGTTGTAATTAGGTCAAGAATAAAGATCACTAAGTCTTAAAGTAACAAAATATGGAAAAATAAGCAGTTATAATTAGATGAACTGCCGCATGCAAGAAAAATTATAAAGTTAGTGATGTAACTGATACGTTAATCCAATATTTTGCATAGCAGTAACTTTGATTTTAATGCGGGAGACGAGAGGTTCATAAAGGTTTCAATATAAGGTGAATTTTGAGTAAGATAAAAGCAAATGCAAAATGTTACACTGTATTACTGTGCTTTAGAATGTACTCGTGTTTTTACTTTTCTTGCCATGATGGTCTGGTTCAAAATTATGACGCCTTTGTAGATGTACTATTTCTTGACTAAAGTAACAAGTTGCTTGAAGCATGCATTTATGGCATTATTGTATACAAGAAATATTAAGCTATAAATAAGTTATTTCATTTTGGGCAGAGATATTATAAGTTCTTCCTGATATATAATTGTGAGGCAGATAAAGAAAAGATATGACCAAATACTCCAGGTTATCTGCTCATATGTGTGGACTTGACACCTTGCCTGGTCACTGCAGAAGAGACTAATTATCCCTCTTAAAACCATTATATTCTGATATACAAGATTCAAGAGTGTTTAAGACTTGGTCTAAATAATACTCTTCCTGGCAAAAAAAAAAAATGTCACAGACTTAGCACTGCAAATCTAACTGTTTGTCAATGTATTTTATAGGGTTAAGAAATGGAAACCAATAATGTTGCAGTTATTATATTAAGGTTAAAATTTCCTTTAAAATGCATTCTTATTGGCGCTACTATATATTAGGAGCCAGAAGATTAGTGGTGTATTGTTAAAGGATAGAACTCTTAGGTCATTGTATATTAGCTTTTTAACAATTACGGATAACTTTCTAGTTAGTGGTTTACGGTTCATTGCTTGTTTACTTTTCAAGGTAGACATGTATATCTTTATCCCTTTACCTCATTCCCTTTCAGAAGGGGTGGTTAGGCACTGGGGTTGCTCTGAAAGGACTAAGTGCTACAATTCTAAAGGCAAAGCTTACAAAACAGGTGTACTGTACCTACAACGCTATGGAGAAGGAATTTATTAACACAAGTTTTAAACAGTATAGATTAGAAAAGAAGGTATGTGGATAGCTGATTCTTGGAACATGAGAGGAATGCAAGACAAAGAAGAAAAAATAACTTATGCATTTAACATTTAAATCTGAAACCAATGTACTTTTTCTTCAGGAAACATATGTTGAAAGAAGACTGGGACAAAGACAAAGGGAAAAAAATGGATAAAGGCTATTGTTGCATCAGGGTGTGACACTAACTTTAAGGTAGTAGCAATTCTAGTCAAAAATCATTTCATGAACTAATTATTAACCAGAAATCAGATGAAAAGGGTAGATGGTGCTATTTTGTATCCCAAAATCCCCACTTCCCCAAACCGGTCCTTTTTCTAAATTTATATGGTCCATGTACAAGACAACAAGATTTCATTCTTGAAATCTATAACATATTGAGCAGATGCCTTGATTACTATTATACATTAGGTGGTGACTGGAATGTGGTACTAGACCCGCTATTAGATAGAGCAACCAGATGTAATTCATATAAGTTAAGCTTCACTAGCTTTAGCCAGTCAGACTTTAATCTCTTAGACACTCTTTCTTTTGGAGATAATGTCCCACTAAAATATGCTTTCATATGTTATTCAGAATGTTACAAATCCTGGTCAAGAATTTTTCTAAATCTCAGAAATCTTCCTGAAGGGAGAAATTAGATATTTTGCAGAACCCAGATTTTTTCTGGATCATTCTAAAATTATAATTAAACTTAAGTGGTCTGCTAAAATAAGTTCAAAATCATTGGGCTTGAATTGGTCTCTAAATCTTAATTTACTCTACAAAAATGATGCAATTCAGGAGATAACTAATATTCCTTTAGATCTTGACAAATATTAATATCCCTTATGACATCCAATAGGCTGCATGTAAAGCTAGAATAGGGAGGGTCCCAATTCAAAAAGCCTCATACTAAAAAAAAATTGCAAAAGGAAAAGATAAATTAGTAGATGAAATAAACGAGATAGAAAGGAAAATTCAAAATGATCAAGATTAAAAACTAGAACTCAAGAGTAAATAAACTACAAAGAGAATTATACCTAATGCATGAACAGCAATATACATTTCAGGATATGAAACCCTTAGCTAAATACTCTGAATGGGTGCAAACCCCCTCAAAATTATTGGTGAGAATAATTAAACAGGTAGTCCCCCAGGATAACCTTAAAACATCACAAAGCCAAAACGTTAAACATTGATTTGCAAATATTGAAACTTTTTGAAAAGATTTACATACAGATCTATAGTCCTTCTAACAACCAGGTTTCAAAACTAGAATGTGAGGAGTTCCTAAATTGCCTTAATTTCCCAAAGATTAGAGAAATACAAAAGAACTTCTTAAAACCCCCTTTATACATCAAGAAATTCTATATGTAATAAATAAATTGAAACTAGGCAAGGCTCCTGGTCCAGATGGGTATACAAATAAAAGTTTCATCCAAAAATGATCAATCATCCTCCTGAAAATATTCAACTATTATTGGACAGCATGGTATTATGGACCTATATTTAAATATTTCAAAAACAATTTTTATTCCAAAAAACTATTGTGATAAATCCAATCCTCTCAACTACAGGCCAATCTCTCTGATTAATGTTGATATAAAGATTATGTCCACACTGTTAGTGGAGACACTTAAAGTTCTTCCCAATATTATATCACCTGAACAATCTGGCTTTATGAATAATAGGCAAACTTGGGACAATACTTTAACGTTAGATTCAATGAGTCAACTTAAACATGATAGAAGTCTGCAGTATGCCCTAGTATTGGATGCATTTAAAGTGTTTGATAAAGTCAACCTAAGATTTTTACTTGTAACACTATCTTATTATAATATTCCAAAAGAGCTTATTAATATGATAAAGATGTTTTATAAAAAAACTCATATACATCTCTCTATGTAAATGAAACATTCTCAAAGCCTATTAGGATTTTAATTGGGACCAGACAAAGTTGCTCCCTAGCCCCTTACCTTTTCAATTTATATATCAAACCCTTACTTTCATATATATATCCAGGAAAACATTTTATCATATCCCCAAAATTCTGAAAGATAAGGTAACTATCAGCCTTTGCTGATAATTTAAATGTTGATTTTGAACTTCCAAATACAAGTTTAAAGTTCTATCCTCAACTGAGAAGTTTTCTAAATTCTCAAATTATGAAATAAATCAGTCTAAATTCCTTATATTTCCAATAAGCCCTTTAAATCATAAGGAAACCCATTTCCTGGATTCTGCTACTGGGATAGAATATTCATTTGAATACCTGGGAATAATCTTTGAACACAACTATCAATCAATGATGCAAAATAACCTAATAAACACCTGGGAAAACATTGTCCAGGATACTCAAAGATGGAGGCAAATGAAATTCAGTTCTGTCTAAAGCTGCAACAATTAAAATTAACATTTGACCAAAATCATTATATCAGTTCAATACGTCTAGTATGATTGTCCCCCCCCCCCCGCAAACTTTTCCACAAAATAAATATGGAACTGTCCAAATTTATATGGCATCCCAAGTCCACCAGAATCAGTTATTCAATCCCAAGGAAAAAGGGAGTTGCTTACCAGACTTCCAGTTATACTACAACATAATCTGGTCAAACAGAATTATACAAATTCCAGAACTCAGCCCCAGAAATAAAGAATGGTCCCCACTCTGGATAAGAAGTTTGTATGAACATGCCAAACAAACAAATATCAACCCAAGGGATATTCCCTTTGTCAGGCTAGATAATTGTAAGAAGCTTAAACTGCATAGCTTTCTAAAACATAAAATCAAAGTATTTCAGAATCTGTGAGAAACTCTAAACTTAAGTAAAACCCTTGCTTTTTTGCAGCCAATCCACTTAAACCCAAATATTAACAAGTGTCGCTTATTAAAAATTCTTTAGAACTTAGATTAGCTCTCAGTTTACATAAAAGCTATACTATACTACTAAGGCAAGTCAGAGAGCTCTTGCCTGCAATAATAAAAGTCCCAGATATAAATGAATCAGATCTTAATACTAGCACATTACTTAAAACCTTATCTTACAAAATAAATGTTATCCAACGTCTACAAATGAAATATCTCCATTAAATATCAATCATCTTTGTTACACTCAAATATTGGAGTGTAATGAATAAGGAATTCACAGATGAGCTTAAATCTCAAGCTATTGAGTCTACTCTTAAGTTGACTCCATTTAAAATTTTCATTTATACACAACTAATGATAATGCATACTATACTCCAGTTGTACTTAATAGTTTCAGTCCCAAAACATCATCTTACTGCCCATGCTGCCCATTTCCCAAAGCTTATTTACTGCATATTCTATGGAATTGTAAATACATGCACAAACTTTGGTGTTCTCTTAAGGTAAGACCTAGAAAAAATGGGCTATGAAAAATCATAGTCATCTTGGGAGTTTGATATTCTTCATATCACTACCCAAAAACTAGCTAAGCAAAAATTACATATCTTAATTGCTATTTTTGCATTAGACAAACTATATTACCCAGAATTGGTTAGACCACTCTAAATATTCTTGGAAAGGCTTCAAAACTATGGCAATCAAACATGTATCCTCACATAAACTTATAACAAATAATATAAATAAGTGTTCTTATTATGAGAAATATTGGAACCTTCTAATTGAACATATATTAAAAGAATAAACTAGGCTGGAAAATAGTTTGCCCCAACAAGTTACAAACAGCTAGAAATTTAAACTAAATCTTCTATGGTGTTATTATATGGACATCTGTGTCAAATTCTGAATTATTTCCTTCTTGTGACTTAGCAAAACGATTTTGTTTTTACCAACTGTTGTTTTAGCACTTGATGTATATATTATACATAGTTCTGTTAGAGTACTTGTTTTTTCTACTTGTTTTATGGTTGTTGTACATTCTCAATGACTGTTTTGTTTTATACTGCCTTAATAAATACTGTAATCTGTATTGGTCAAATTCATATGTATACAGCATGGGGGAATAATAAAACATTTTTTGGGGGGAAAAAAGTAGCTTGCTGCTACCAGCCAAATACTCTAAGGCTCTTACAAAGGGTAACCAATTATACTGTGTCAGATTAATACGGCTATAAATGGTATAGCATGACTGAAGCAGTAAGGCTTTTTGGAGCAGCCCAGTGTCACTAAAATAAGCACAAGTACTCCTAGGATGTTAAAAAGACCAGACACAATGAAACGGTACAAAATATTTAATAATGGATAATAAAATTGAGGATAGGAGAACACTTAGTATTTAGTTACAATACAATGAAAAGGTATAAAATATTTAATAATGGATAATAAAATTGAGAATAGGAGAATACTTGGTATTTAGTTACAATAAGTTTTCAGTCACAGGAAATATAAAAATAACACAGCTGGACAGAATCTCACAGATGCAGAAAAATAAATGCTAACCTAATCTCACTTAACTTTTCCTAAGTGAACTAAAGAGAAACTGTCCATAGTCAACTCAATTAGCACAAAGCAAGATGTACTGCTGAGATGTTCACTTCCATAAAGCATAAAGTACAGTTTTGTACCTACCATAAATGTAGATGTCCGATAGATATGCATCTGCAGTCATCACATATGGGTTGTCCTGCCTCAGGCAGCCCTTCGGTCGGCCGGATTCCAAAGTCTGGGTCCGGCGTCGGCTGATGTCGCCCTTTCCCCGACGTCAAAGCGCCTGGGGTATAAAAGAGTCAGCAGACGCCATCTTCCTCAGTTTTTCTTGCCCCAGATGCCAGGTGCCCTCTAAGGAAGGCTAAATTTGGAGAAATGCAAAATATTCCAAACATGCACAGTAATAAAAAACAAATACACCATAATAGATAACCCCAGCTAGCTATAAGAGGGAGTATTACCCAAGAAATGCCACAGAGGGGAAGGAGGGAGGGAAAACCTGACTGCAGATGCATACCTATCGGACATCTACATTTATGGTAGGTACAAAACTGTACTATGTCCTTCAAGGATGCATCTGCAGTCATCACATATGGGTAGAATACCATAGCCAATCTGGTGGTGGAGGATCTATGTATATGATGGTGTAGCTAAAATGCCCTGCAGGACTGCCGTAGCAAAACCTGCTCTGGATCTGGAATATAAAGGTAAATTGTAATGCTTGGAAAATGTATGCACGGAGCTCCATGTAGCAGCTTCTAAAATGTCCTTGGTAGCCACCCCTCTTAAGAAGGCTGTGGAGGTGGCTGTGGCTCTCGTGGAATGAGGTCTAATGTTAGCTGGCACAGTTTTTCCATGAAAGGAGTAACAAAAACAAATGCAATTCCCTATCCATTTTGAGATTGTCTGTCTGGAAATTGCTTTTCCTTGTGCACCAGCAGCATATGCTACCAACAGCTGGTCAGTTTTTCTGTAACTTTTAGTTTTGTCCAAGTAGTAGCGCAACTGTCTGTGTATGTCCAGGGTGTGCAGAAGTTTCTCCCCTTTGTTTTGTGGATTCGGAAAGAAGGTAGGCAAATGAATAGCTTGGTTTAATGAGACCCTGGATACCACCTTTGGCATAAATGTAGGATTGGTTCTCAATGAGACTCTGTTCTGATGAAAAATAATAAATGGCTGCACTGCCATGAGGGCCTGTAACTTGGATACTCTTCTTGCTGAGGTTATGGCCAGAAGGAAGGCAATCTTCCAAGACAGGAACTGTAGTTCTGCAGATGCTGTTGGTTCAACGGGAGGCAGTGTTAGTTTTTCCAACATGAAGTTAAGGTCCCAAGTAGGCAGTGCTGGTGTCCTTGGAGGCTTGATGTTTTTAATTCCTCTTAGAAACTGCCTTAGGAGAGGATGTGAGAAGACAGGTGGATCAGTATTGTACTCTGCTGAAATTGCTGAAGCATGAATTTTAATGGAGTAGTAAGACAGACCATTGTGGAACATTTCTGCCAAGTATTCCAGGATACGTGCCATGTTCATCACTGTCGCATCTAGGCCCTTTGTGGTGTTCCAAGTGTGAAATCTTTTCCATTTTGCTGAATATGCCTTTCTTGTGGAAGGCCGCGAGCTTCCATGATAATATCCTTCACTCTCTGGGATAGCCTATCCTGAGGAGGAGTCAAGGTATTTTCCAGGCTGTTATTTGCAAGGTTTTCAGGTTGGAATGCAGAGTTTTGTAATTGTGCTGTGTCAGGAGAAGTGGCCATTGAGGAAGAGGCCATGGTTTCGTGCGTGACATGCTCTTTAACAGTGGGTACCAGTGCTGTCTTGGCCAGTCCGGAGCTATCAGAATCACTTTTGGCTGCTCTGTCCTGATCTTCAGTAAGACCTTGGTCATTAATGGGAGAGGTGGAAATGCATACACTGTTAGAGTTCTCCAGCTGAAAGAGAGGGCGTCCACTTTCCATGCTTGTGGGTGGTATGTCCTTGAGCAGAATTTCTTCAGCTGATGATTGTGGGGGGAGGCAAAAAGATCTATGTCCGGCCTTCCCCATGATTGTGTTATCTGTAGAAAGATGTCTGGGTGCAGCATCCATTCGTGTGCATCCATGATATTTCTGCTTAAGCTGTTCGCCAGTATATTGTCTTTCCCTGGCACAAATTGAGATTGCAGCTCTATGTTGAGTTTCAAGGAAAGTTCCCATAGATTCATTGCCAGTCTGCAAAGAGGATAGGAATGGGTGCCGCCTTGCTTGTTTATGTACCACATAACTGTGGTGTTGTCTGTCCTTATTAGTAGGTGGCCTTGATGCAGAAAGGGTTTGAAGGCTTCGACTGCATGTATCACTGCCAGCAGTTCCTTTTGGTTTATGTGCATGCATAGCTCTTTTTGTGACCATAGACCTTGAATGCATCTGCCCTCCATGTGCGCTCCCCATCCGTGGTCTGAAGCGTCCGTTGTAATGGTTTAGCTGGCTATTGGTTTGCTGAAGGGCAGACCCCTGTTTGACTGGCTTGCTTGAGCCCACCACAAAAATTCCTTTTGAAGGCATGGAATGAGTGGTATCAAAGATTCCAAGCTGTGACTGTGCTGAGTCCATAAACTCCTTAGGTACCATTGTAGTTTCCTCATATGTAGCCTTGCTTGTGGAATCAGAAGGATGCAAGAGGCCATGTAACCCAGGGCCTGCAGGATTTTCTTTGCAGTCAGCTGAGTTTGTCTGGTCAGATTT
The DNA here is from genome assembly GCF_019279795.1 of Protopterus annectens. Taxonomy (NCBI): domain Eukaryota; kingdom Metazoa; phylum Chordata; order Ceratodontiformes; family Protopteridae; genus Protopterus; species Protopterus annectens. The sequence goes on along the minus strand of NC_056741.1, from coordinate 350,752,320 downwards.
TTGAAGTAATCTGGTAGTTGACTTTGTTTTTCTTCTGTGAGGAAAGCCATTTGGGTGGTTGTATCTAGATTCGCACCCAGAAAGGTTATTCTTTGGGATGGAACAAGTCTTGATTTGTGAATGATGACTGTATATCCCAAGGCCTGAAGTAGGTGGATGGCGTAATTCAAGTGTTTTACCAAAGTTTGTTGGCTGTCCGCTTGTATAAGGCAGTCGTCCAGATATGGGTATATTTGAATCCCCTGAAGTCTGCAGTGTGCAATTACTGATGCCAGGCATTTCGTGAATACTCTGGGTGCAGTAGATAAGCCAAAGGGCAATGCTGAGAATTGATAATGCTCTGAACCTGCAAGAAATCTGAGGTGTCTTCTGCAACTTTGTCTGATAGGGACATGCAGGTATGCTTCCTTGAGGTCTAGAGTTACCAGCCAAGACCCCTTGCCCAGCATGGGAAGGAGCTGCTGTAGAGTCAACATTTTGAACTTTGGCACAATGGGATAAGTATTCAGTGAGGACAAGTCGAGAATAGGCCTCCATTGCTTTTCTTTCCTTGGAACAAGGAATAGTCTGGAATAAAATCCTTGGCCTTGTTCTGAGAGAGGAACCTTTTCTATAGCTTTCATTTGCATTAAGCTGGAGATTTGTTTCAAAGCCTCTGCCCTTTGATTCGGTGGCAGGTCTGGCATGCCTTTTCTTTTTGGTAATGTGTGAAAATGGAACCTGTATCCTTGGTCTATTATTTGTAGTGTCCATTTGTCCCTTGTAATACTGTGCCAATTTTATGAGAATAAAGAAAGCTTTCCGCCCAAGGGTGCTTCCAATTGAGCCCTGGTTGGCGGTGTCAAAGTAAAGTCATTGAGCCTGTCCTTGTGCAGCAATTGTAGGTCCTGCATTACCTCTCTGGTTGGGAGGCTGCCATTGACGTCCTCTGTAGGAGCCTCTAGCTTGCCCTCTACCTCTGGCACGCCTGTTCTTGTCTCTCTGAAACCTCTCTGTCTGGAAAGGACCAAATTTTGGAAGGCCAATTCCTGCTGAATCTTGGTGGTTGGACTTGGAGAAAATCTTTGACTGTTTGTACAGATTTTGCCTTTTCTTCAACTTTCTTTAGGACCTCCTGAGCCGTGGAACCAAATAACTTTTGCTTTTCCAGTGGAGCATCCAGAAGCTTTGCTTTGACATGGTCTGGCAGAGATTGTTCCTTCAGCCAAGCATGCCTACGTATGACTGCGCCAGTCATAGCTGACCTAAATGAAGCTTCCAATGCATCATAACCACATTGCAAGAAATGGTTGCTAACCTGTTGGGAGTTATGTACCAGATCCTGAAGTGATTTGCGATCTAGGGGTTCAGGTGAAGACAGTTTTTTATGCAATTCATCTAACAAATACTCTTGGTACTGTATCATATGAAATTGACAATTTAATGCCCTCATAGAAAGAGTAGCAGAAGTATACACTTTTTTACCCCATCTCTCTAAAGCTCTAGACTCCCTTTCAGAGGGGAGAGGATTTTTAGTAGTGGCAGCTGCAACCCCTTTAGGGCCCTGGGAAATAGTTTCTGGATCAGCAGAGTGGGCCTTGTAAAGGTGAAGATGCGAGCCCGGGACCCTGTAGTACCTATTGGGTTTGACAGGAGCCGGAGGAAGAGAATCAGGGGTTGTGCTAGATTCAGAGTACACATCATCAATGACATTTAAAACAGGAGGAAAAGCCAAAGGTCTATGCTGAGGCAAATGCAAGAAGGTCCTTAATCTCTTCCTGGAATCAGAGAATTACTGGCCCTGCCATTGGAAATGCTCTCTCATAGTGTGAAGTGTCTCCCCAAAGGAAAACTCTTCAGGAGGGGAGGCCGAGGGAATAGATTCCTCTGCATCAGAATCCTCGTAGGCCGAAAAAGCCTCCTCCTGGTGGTCCAAGAGAGTAGAGCCATCAGAGGCCTCATCTGAGGAGTGGGGATCAGAGGGCTCAACCCTGGGCCTTTTGTCTGGAGGAGGTTGAGAGCCCCTGTCCAAATGAGGTTGAGAGCCCCTAATTAAGGAGATAAGGTCCTCTGCTAAGCTTAGAATCTGTGAACCTGTAGTGGGTCCCTGAGGGATAACTTTGGGAGGCAAAGCTTTGGAGAGTTTAGCAGCTTTAGCCCTAGAGAATGCCTTAATGGACAAGGATGCAGGAGGCCTGGCTGCACCATGTGCTGGTGTAGTTTTGTCTAAAGGTATGGTGTCGGAAGGTTCCAGGACACCAGTTTCCGTTGGAAATTCAATAACAGACTCAGCCCAGGCCTCCGGGACCGAGGTAGTCGGCTGAGCGGTTTCGGTGGTTGGAAGTACCAAGGACTCTGTTTCAGCCGTGACCGAGACACTCACGTTAGGCCTGGCCGTGGTTTCAGCCAAAACCGCGGCCCGCGTGTGTCGGTCCTTGTCCTTCCGTTTCTTAATTAAATGTGAAGTCGGAGACTCCGACGGCATATTGTACGAAAAACTAGCCCCAAAAAATTCCTCTGCAAACTCCGCCCGACGTCTAAGAGTGCGTCGGTTGAAGGAAGCACAGGCTGAACAGGCCGAGACGTCGTGGTCTGGGCCTAGGCAGGGGAGGCAGTAAGAGTGGAAATCCTTATGAGGTATTTGTTTCCCACAAGTTAAACAATTATTAACTTTATCTGACATCGGCTGAGGCAAGAAAGAGTCCCCAACGGGGTACTTAGCTTTTTGAAGTCTTCGGTAGCTGAATTACAGGAGCTGGCCGACCGGCACTAGCGAACTGCTTCTGCTTCGGGCACCACGTGGCAAGAAAGACTGAGGAAGATGGCGTCGGCTGACTTTTATACCCCAGGCGCTCTGACGTCGGGGAAAGGGCGACATCAGCCGACGCCGGACCCAGACTTTGGAATCCGGCCGACCGAAGGGCTGCCTGAGGCAGGACAACCCATATGTGATGACTGCAGATGCATCCTTGAAGGACATCAGTACACAGTGATTGAACTGCACTACTAACAAATGGACAACCAATAACTGAACTGTGATAACTGACATAGATCTTGTATATCAGGGTCCAAAGAAAAACAAAAACAACAAACTGCTGCTGCCAGAGTTCCGTCCTTCAGTTGGTTATAGAAAGACATCACAGGTGGTCACCTGACTCTGGCACAATTCACATTCAGAACATCAATGTGACTGTCAAATGACATAAGATTATTTATAAAACTTCAGCCAGCCATGTTGGCATATGCCACACATGCACCGACTCACTTCTCCTGGTACAGGTGGCAGTACAGCATGTCACACTCATTTCTTCAGTAAAATCCAGTCACAAACATTTTCCTTCAAAAATTCCAAACAATTAGATGCAAACATTACAAAACACGGAAAGTTCAAATGTACAAATCTTCTACAATTCTATGTCAAAATCCCAAAATTCCAGTTTAACTGCATTACTCAAGACACTGACACAGCATGTAGTTATGCAAACAATGGTCACTTAGATAAATGCATTGACCTGGCAGTCCCTACCAGATCCAAACACAATGAGAAGTTTAAAAATAAACCAGCCTAGTGGCTCACATGAAAACTGTACAGTGAAAAAGAAACTCATCAAAACCAAGGTTATTATTAAGCAGCTACAGAAGGAACAAAAATGCACTATCAGGACAATGAAGGCATCATATGAACTTAGATTAGCATTAGAAGCAAAAGAAAATTAGATATCTTTCTTTAGTTACATTAGGAAACTAAGGAATAACACCCAACATCGCTCAAAACTTATTTGAAGTAGCATTAACTGGTCCCAGGAGATCAGTGCTCTAACCCAGTTAAATTATAAAAATACTCACACCCAGTATAGATATAGCAAATATATTTCCTAACAAATTCAATGCAAATTTCACTCTTGAAGCAACTACACAAAGCCCACACATCCCACAGAAATCTCCCCTCCCCCCAAATCATAACAGAACACCACTTGCTAAAAGTACTTTCCAAAAAGAAAAATACGTTCATGGGCCTGATAACACACACAGTTGCCTGATTAACAGAAAATTTGCCCTAGTGGACCTGCTACAACTATGTTGCCTGAGTTTACCCACTGGTTTTGTCCCTGAAGCACGGCGCACGTGTTCTGATCCCTCTTCACACAGGTGGGCCCTTCACTGACCCCAGAAACTACAAACCTATTAGCCTTACTGGTCTCATCTGTAAAGCCCTGGAATACATCATAACTGATCTAATTAACTGACATCAAAAGTCTTAAAGGCATGACCCACAGCAGTTCAGCTTTGTTAAGGGTAGATCCTCTGTAATTAATTTGGCCAACTTCTTTGACAGACAAACAAAAGCAAAGGACAGTGGACTTGCTGAACATACAACGTGCCCCAACCTGGCTAAGGCTTTTGACACCATACCACAAGCTAACATAATAAACAAGCTGAATGTGTTCCAGAGTGACTTGCCTTATAAGCCTTTACCCATTTCATAACTGCATACAGACAATAATGGCATGCTGCCTGTACTGTTAAGCTCAGTCCGGTTTCTTGTACAGTCCTAAAATATCTTAATCGAGACAAAATAACGGGCCTTGGCTTATGTGTCTCATAAGACCCAGAACACTTAAGAACCCCCCCCCCCCCAAACATTCTTGCACAATTTAAACAAATACACTTACATTTTTTTCTAAAAGGCCAGTTGACACACAGCAGATTAGCAGTGTGAGTGCAAATGGATAGGATACTTAAACTCAAATACATAGTGTACGCATATTGTCCTCACATGACACAGCCCTATGAGAAAGTAATATTTCCAGACGGATAATGTCTTCACAGATCAAATAACAGTGAGAGATGGAGCATAGCATATGTATCCAGTACTTTATAGCATAATGATTGTTTTCAACTCCCTGAACACCAACAATACATCTTAATGATTAGTATTTATTTTTCTACTTTAGCAGATTTTTTGAGTGATGCTCTAAAAACGATCTCATTTTACAGCACATGATTCCACTCAGTTTGGGTTATGATGCTGGTGCGATTGCCATGTAGCATCATGTCTTTAGAGACTTGGACAGAAACTGTTTGCAGTTGTATAATTTAGCTTTCCTTACATCTCACACAACAGTGAATTCTTCATGCTTTCCTCATACCAAATTCCCAAATGTGCACATTTCATTTCTGCAAAACAGGCCAAAAATCTACAAAATCATGACAGTGGAATTTTCCAGTTGAAATAAATCCAAGAATAAGGTTGTTCTCACATTTTCCTTAACAGAGGAAGACCATACATAAATGGCAACACAACTGCACCACAGGAAACAAGCAGTGAATACAAGATTTTGACGAGGATAACACTTAATGCATTAAATCAACTGCAAAACAGTTTGCCCGCATCTGTAAGATGTTTCAAAATGTGAATCAAATAAAAAAAAAGTGAGAATCAAATCCAAACAAGTTAACACTTTCACAGCCGTCAGCCCTTTCACCTGTAAGGGAACTAAAGAATAATTATCTGCTTAAAACCCTGACATAGGTCTTGTATCCCTCATTTTTTAAAGGAATTGTGTTTCAAATTTGCGAAGCAAGAATCATGATGCAAGTAGAAGCTAAAAAGTCAATGTTCAAACCTTAATCTTTTTGTACACAAACTAAAGCATTAAGTGACTTTAGCAATTAGACATGGCTATTGCTATACATGTAACCTGTAACAGATTCTAAATCAGAATGGAAACTAAAAAGGTAAGTCTTTCTGCATGCTTCCCTGCAAAATGCTGATGCAGAAATGGCAGAGCTGTCAGTCAAGAAAACGAAAATATTTCAACCAGGGCCTACAGGACAGTAACTTTAAGTTTTGCATTTATGAAACTTCAGTAACAAAACATCCAAGTCAGCATGTGAAAAATACAGTAATAAAATAATAGAAACTATAATCTAAATGTGCAGGCACTGCCATTCCTGCACAAAAGTTGTCAACAGTGTTTCTTCAATTGCATTTCACATGAACATCTGCAGAATATGAATAAAGTGTGGCCTTTACAATATCTACAAAGTAACACTCTGAATACACACACACACACACACACACACACACACACACACACACACACACACACACACACACACACACACACACACACACACACACACACACACCATTCAAACTAGGTAAAAGGCACCTTCCACAGTCAAACAGGTAAAAAGTGCACTTATTACAGTCAAGAAGTATTGTTCAAGAATGACAATATGAAAAACCTAGAATCGTAAAACAAAATGCTGTTAAATTCATAAGATGCATTTGAAATATGCAACGTATACTCTGGGGTGGTATTAATTATGCATTCAAAATATATAAGCACTGTGCTCCATAAAAACATAATTGCAAAGGCAATATGTAATTCAATGCCAAGCTGCACAAGTGAGTAAACAGGTTTGCAGTAATGGATGACCACATGAACAACCTGAAGACATGAGTTATACGTGCAGCACACACATGCATAAATAGTAATGCACAGATCAGAGATGAAGTAAATACTGTGGGAAGAAATAGCTATGGAATTGTTATGGCTAGGCTTGTATAGGCCCTAGGGCAGACAGCCTACTACAAACCTATGAACCTATATGCAGCATGTACCAAATGGAAGCAAAGTACATTTAGATGCCAAAAAAACATAGATATGCAGAATGACTGCTGAAAGAAACGGACATAAATGAATTTACTAAAGTCAACTTGTTTGCTACTGCAGCTCCACAACAAGTAGCACCTCAGCAGTGCTTTAGCAAATGTTCCTGCTTCAATTACAGCACTCTAAGAAAGCAGGAACAAACAGACTACTACAAAATAATGAATCTACTACCTCAAGCCAGCTGTATCAGATGTGTGCAGGGTCACAAAAATGCACTGTACCAAGGAAAGGCCTATTCTCCTACATGCCAAGTTCTATACTGCAGTGTCCCCACATGCAAAGAGCATTCCATTGTTTTGCTGTGGACAAGAGAAGCAAATTACAATCATCAGCCAACTGAAGGCACAAGCAGTGTCTGGCTATAATGATATAGCATTTAACATGACATATCCAGATATCTGCAACATAGGCAAGGGCGTACCAGTCAGGAGAGGGTTACACATTATATTAAGCATCTCCAAGATTACAGATGCCATTGACTGCATTTATGTTGCCACACATGCACAATGGACACACATTTGTCAGTAAATCTATAGATACGTGACAGCACTCTGTAATAAGAATCACATGTGCATCCTGTCTGGATAAGTCCAAGTGCATTACTGTGCATCTCCAATAATGTCTGGAAAATATATGCTGCTGTTACACAATGTGATCTTACAGACACCTGCAACCATAGCAGCACAGTCAGTGAGAGGCAAGCAGATGCATGAGAAGTGACAATGTAAAAGAAGGTGCACCACCACCCTGCAACCAGCACAATTGTTGGGTTGCACACAGACCATGACTGTTCCAACAGCTCAAAAAATTTATCATCAGCTTACTGTAGGAATGCAGCCATGCAACACCAGCATGCAGACAGACAGCAGTGATGGGACACATAGTACACATAGGCAGAGAGTACCAAAAATGAAAGTAATCAGGATTATCTGTTCTAGGACAGGTAGACAGGATACACAGCAGCAAATAGCAAAAACATATCACCACAGATGTTACAAGCATCTTCCACTTGCACATCCTTACACATATCCGGTACCTTTCAAAACACTGCTCACCATAAGCTGGATTCAGTGGCACAGAGAGAGAGAGAGAGAGAGAGAGAGAGAGAGAGAGAGAGTCTTGACTGCATCTCAGGAAAAGTACATTTGTGTACACCTACCATAAATGTAGATGTTCGAGTGTCTTCACTGTTGCAGTCATAACTGTAGGGTGCTCCTGCCGGCAGGCAGCCCGAGGTCGGCCAGAATCCCAAAGTCTAGGTCCGGCGTCGGCTGTACAAGCTAGTACCCTGACATCAGTACGCTCTGGTACATAGCCCTCAGCCGACGCCATCTTCTCCAGCCTTTCTTGCCCTAGATGTCAGAAGTCCCAATAAATCAAAAATGAATCCAACAAGGAAACACAAATACACCACAAATAAGAAAAAAAGAGGGGATAGGAGGGATGGAAACCCCGACTGCAACAGTGAAAACACTCGAACATCTACATTTATGGTAGGTGTACACAACTGTACTATGTTCTTCGTGTTTCACTGTTGCAGTCATAACTGTAGGGTGGAATCCCAAAGCAGTGAAAAAGGGGAGGAGGCTTAGACAGAAGAAGGGGCAGCAAGAAGACCCTGCAAAACAGCAGAGGCAAAGCCTGCCCTGATCTTAGAATATAAAGGGAGATTGTAGTGCTTGGAAAAAGTATGCACAGAACTCCAAGTGGCAGCTTCCAAGATATCCTTGGTAGGAACTCCTCTGAGAAACGCTGTAGAAGTGGCAGCTGCTCTAGTAGAATGACTTCTCACAGTACCTGGAAACTGTTTCCCATGATGAGTGTAACAAAATCTGATTCCATAAGCAATCCATTTGGAAATAGTTTGTTTTGAAACAGCTTTTCCAAGAGAACTGGAGGCAAAAGAAACAAACAATTGATTAGATTTTCTGAACACTTTAGTCTTGTCCAGGTAAAATCGTAACTGTCTGTGCACATCCAATGAATGCAAAATCCTTTCCCCTTTATTTTGAGGATTAGGAAAGAAAGTAGGAAGGTGAATAGTCTGATTTAAAGCCACTTTCGAAATCACCTTAGGCATGAAAGTAGGATTAGTCCTCAAGGATACTCTGTCCTGGTGGAAAATAAGGTATGGTTCCACAGCCATGAGAGCTTGCAACTCTGAGATCCTTCTGGCAGAAGTCAATGCTAACAAAAGAACTGTCTTCCAAGATAAAAACTTAATATCCGAAGATGCAGCAGGCTTAAAAGGAGGCAAAGTAAGTTTTTCTAAAACATAATTAAGATCACAAGCAGGAACAGGAGGGGTCCTGGGAGGCCGCAAATTCTTGGCCCCTCTCAAGAATTGTCCCACCAAAGGATGAGAAAAAACAGGAGGATCAGAATTGAAATGAGCAGAAATAGCAGAAGCATGAATCTTAATGGAAGAAAAGGAAAGTCCTTTAGACAAAAGATCCGAAAGGTAAAGCAAAATAGAAGAGAGATCAGGCACCAGAGGGTCCGAGCCTCGGTCCTGCATCCAAATACAAAACCTCTTCCATTTAGAGGCATAGGATTTCCTAGTGCTATGCCGTCTAGCTTCCAGAAGAACATCCAAAACTTGTTTGGGAAGACTAGAAGAAATCAAATTCCTTTGAAGAGCCAAGCTGCCAGGCAAAGGGTCTTGAGATTGGAATGTAGTAACCGACCATGATGCTGGGACAGAAGAGAAGGGTTCAGAGGGAAAATCCAAGGAGGCTCCAAGAACAGGTGCTTTAAAGTTGGATACCAAAACTGTCGAGGCCAATTTGGAGCAATCAAGATGAGGAACTTGGGCTTGTCCTGTTTTATCTTCAGTAATACCCGAGGTAGTAGAGGAAGAGGAGGGAAGGCATATCCCAAAAGACTTCTCCAGCTGAAGGACAGGGCATCCACTTTCCAAGCTGTTTTGTGGAAGGACCTGGTGCAAAAGCGAGGCAGCTGATGATTGAGATGGGATGCAAACAGATCTATCTGGGGACATCCCCAAACTGCAGTAATCCTGTTGAATAAGTTGGTGTCTAGCATCCATTCGTGAGGATCTGAAATGTTTCTGCTCAGGCTGTCTGCTAAGAGATTCTGTTCTCCTGGAATGAATTGAGCCTGGAGATGTAGATTCAGATTTAGAGCTGTGTCCCATAAAGCCATAGCTAGTCTGCAAAGGGGATACGAATGAGAACCCCCCTGCTTGTTTATGTACCACATGACTGTGGTGTTGTCTGTGCGAATTAGCAGAGGCCCTGGTTGCAAAAAGTTCTTGAAGGCTAGAAGAGCATTTTGAACTGCCAACATTTCCTTCAGATTGATGTGCCAGTGAAGATGGTCCTTTGTCCAGGTTCCCTGCTGGCAACTGTCTAGAAAGTGTGCTCCCCAAGCATAATCCGAGGCATCCGTGGTTATGATTTGAGAAGGTTGAGGTAGACGAAAAGGCTTTCCTTCATTTAAAGCACACACCCTGGACCACCAGAGGAACTCCTTCTGGAGGCAGGGGATCAGAGGAATCAGAATGTCCAGATCGTGGTAATGCTGTGACCATACACTTTTCAGATACCATTGAAGCTTTCTCATATGAAGCCTTGCATTTGGAATCAACAGAATGCAGGAAGCCATGTAGCCCAGAGCCTGCAGGAATTTCCTTGCAGTGAGCTGAGATAGAGTTGCCAAGGTGTTGAAAATTGAAGGCAGTTGTGTTTGTTTTTCTGGAGTGAGGAAGGCCCTTTGTAAGGTTGTATTTAAGAGGGCTCCCAAGAACACCATTTGTTGAGAAGGGATCAAATGTGACTTTTTTGTGTTCACTGAGAATCCTAGTAGGAGGAGAAGACGTTGAACAAATTCCAGATGTTGAAGTAGAAGATCCCTGCTGTCTGCCTGAATAAGGCAGTCGTCCAAATAGGGGTAAATCTGAATCCCCTGAAGTCTGCAATAAGCCACTACTGGTGCCAGGCACTTGGTAAAGACTCTGGGCGCAGTAGATAAACCAAAGGGCAGTACAGAGAATTGAAAGCGTCTCGAACCTGCCTTGAATCTGAGGAATTTCCTGCGTTCCTGCCTGATGGGAATGTGTAAGTAGGCTTCCTTTAAGTCCAATGTCACCATCCAGGCGTCCTGAGAGAGCATTGGAATTAGTTGCTGCAGAGTAAGCATCTTGAATTTTGGAATTTCCAAAAAGGTGTTTAACACAGAAAGGTCCAGAATAGGTCTCCATGAGCTTTGTTTTCTTGGAACCAGAAACAGTCTTGAATAAAAACCTTTTCCCATCTCTGAGAGTGGAACAGGCTCTATGGCTCTCATGGCCAGAAGAGCATCCACTTGATTTAAGGCCTCTGACCATTGATGTTTTGGCAGATCTGGCCAACCGTAAGCCCTTGGCAGAGTATGAAAATGGAATTTGTAGCCTTTTAAAATCACGTCCAATACCCATCTGTCCTGGGTAATATGAGTCCAATTTCTGTAAAAAAGAGACAGTTTTCCTCCGAGAGGGGCATCCAGGTGAAGGGGTCCTGTAGCCCAACCGAGAGAGTCATTGAGTTTGCTTTCTTTGAGATTGGGATCTGTCTTCTCCCCTTCTAGGTGAAGAAGCAGTCCATTGTCTAGATCTGTAAGAGGCCTGAGCTTGACCACGACCTCTGGAGCGTCTATATCTTCCCCTTTGAGGCCTGTCAGACGTGGGAAAGGACCAATTTTTGGAGGGCCAATTTCTGGAAAATCTAGGAGGATGAACTTGCAAGAAATCTTTTACAGTTTGCATAGATTTTGCCTTTTCTTCCATCTTTTTAATAACCTCCTCAGCCTTAGATCCAAAAAGAACATCGTGTTGAACAGGGGCATCTAATAACTTAGCCTTAACCTGTTCAAGTAAACTTTGTTCACGAAGCCAGGCATGTCTCCTGATAACAGTACCAGAGGCAGCAGCCCTGCAAGAAGCATCCAAGGCATCAAAACCAAAATGCAAACTATGTTTGTTCACTTGTTCAGTTGCATGCAATACATCCTGAAGTTCCTTATCCTCTGCACATGCAGGAAGGGAAGCAAGCTTTTGCTTTAAAACAGACAAAAGAAATTGCTGATACTTAAACATATGAAACTGGCAATTTAAAGCCCTTACAGACAGGGTAGCAGAAGTATATACTTTTTTCCCACCTGTCTAAAGCACGAGAATCCTTCTCAGAGGGAATAGGATTTTTAGAAGTAGCAACCTTAGCAGCCTTAGAGCCCTGAGAAATAGTTTCAGGATCCGCAGAAGGGTTCTTAAATAAGAATAAATGAGAGTCAGGAACCCTAGAAAATCTATCAGGCTTAGAAGGAGCAGGAGGCATGGAATCAGGATTCAAATTAGCCTCAGAAAAAGCATCATCCACAATGTCAAGAACAGGAGGGATAGCTAAAGGCCTATGTTGAGGAAGAAGAAGGAATTCTCTAAGCCTCTTCTTGGAAGCAGAATACTCCTGACCTTCCCAATGAAAATGCTCCCTCATCTCATGCAAGGTTTCCCCAAAAGAGAAATCTTCAGGCGGAGAGGCAGAGGGCAAGGAGTCCTCAGCATCCGAATCCTCATAAGGAGGAAAAGAATACTCCTGATCAGAGGAAGAGACAGAAGATACAGAAGCCTGGTCAGAGGAATCCAGAGGAACATCCTGTCGAGGCCTTTTTTCAGGTGGGGGGTGAGAACCCCTAATCATGGTAAGTAAATCTTCAGCCATCTTTAATAATTGCTTCTGTGTCCTGGGAGTAGATTTAGAAGTAGCTTGGGCAGGAACTTTAGACTTAACAGGAGTCTTTGTCTTTGCCTTTGCAATAGTGATGCGAGTAGGCCTGAAAACCCCCTCAGAAGCCGGTACCTGCACAGCGGTTCCGGACCCATCTGAGGGACCGACGTCCGAAGGTCCTGCAGCAGTTAAAATAGTAGGCCTTGATGGCTCCCCATGGGAGTCCGTATCGGCCATCGGTTCAGAAGTGGCGGACGACAGGGGCTGCAAAAGCGCCTCACTGACGACAGCCGAACCGGACGCTGGCTCCAGCTGCAACGAGTCCTGTTTGGACCTCGGAGGCCTGTCCTTGTCTTTGCGCTTCTTTTGAATTCCTGTAGTGACCGACGACATTCTATAATTGAAGCGTCTGCCAAAATAATTTAGAGCCCAATCGTACCTGCGCTTGATAGTACGAGAATTGAACCTGGCACAGAACCGACAACAAGAAACGTCGTGGTCAGGGCCTAAGCAAGGTAGACAGTAATAGTGGAAATCTTTATGAGGTATTTCCCACAAGTTATACAATTATTAACTTTTTCTGACATCGGAGGAACAAGAAAAAGATTCCCCAACGGGGTACTTAGCTTTGAGAAGAGAAGTAAGAACTTCGGACCGACAACAACAAAACACGCTGTTCAAAAATCGCCAACCAACGACTTGCGAGCTGCTTTCCACCTCACGGCAAGAAAGACTGGAGAAGATGGCGTCGGCTGAGGGCTATGTACCAGAGCGTACTGACGTCAGGGTACTAACTTGTACAGCCAACGCCGGACCCAGACTTTGGGATTCTGGCCGACCTCGGGCTGCCTGCCGGCAGGAGCACCCTACAGTTATGACTGCAACAGTGAAACACGAAGAACATCCAGAGTTCAATTAACAACTTATGCTCCTGATAGAGATGGCAGGGGAAGATGGCAGTGAGTGGCCTCTGATGGCTTGCCCATCTGGGGGGTGGAGGGTAAGGTGGCTATAGGTCATCCCTTCATTGACATCTAGTGGGAGTTGCACCTGTGGAGCAGAAGCCTGTACAGCATATGTTGCCACGGAGCACATGCAGAGAAGCAGATGTTGTTGATGCATGATACGGGCATCTGACAGCATACAGTTCAGCTTTGGGAGCTGCTGAAAGGGAAAGGGATAGCTTCACTTGTGGTGGGTAGTCCCTTCTGCAGGATCATAATGCTGGCCACCTCCCTACCACTCAACTCTCACCAATGGGGAACATATCAGTCAATAAAGGACATAAGGCATAAACAACTAGGCATTAGGACTCCTCCAGAATGAGTGGATTAGCTGCAAATGGAGCAATCAGTGGGATGAGGTATTGTAGAGTTCAGACAGATAAATAAATACATGCATAGACAAATACTGCCCACTGTACACCCAGCATCAGTGGCAGCAGTACATAAGGCATTTAATGCCACAATCATGCTTCAAGCCAAACTGGCATCCTTCCCACATGGTGTGTATACAGGCAAGTGTTGAATGCCTAGCATAGTGAGATGCAGAGAAAGTGAAACATTGCTATATGGACATCCCAGTGGGTCTGAATGTGGTGAGGCCTACAAAGGCATTATATGTATCAAAGCCATAACCTGCAATGTGAGTGACTCAGCTGCACATTATAGTGTGTGGAACATGCCCTGAATAACATCCACCTCTACTGATTCCAGCTGACCAAAGCCAAAAATAACAGCAACAGACCTCATGAAGGTGGTGTTTTGTATGCAAGTCTTCACATATGACAGGCAATATACATGAGTATTTGTGATGTGCATAAAGCCATCATGCATGGTGTGCCTACACAGCATCTAGAATGCGACTCCTATTACAGAAAATGCTCTGCATAGCAAATGCACCCTGGATAATATGCTGCAACAATGCACTGCAGGATGTCTGCAAGTTCAGCAAGGACATCAGCCATACAATATTCCATACTGCATTTCCATCATTAGTGTGCTCCTTTAACATTATTGCCGCAACAGCAGCAGCGGTAGTAGTACAAACATGCATGGATGGTAATGCATTTGCAATAGTCTACTACTTTCACACATTAAGGCATCCATCATCTGATACCACCTCTGTCAGTGTTTCATCACACTACATGGGTTGCATCTAACAGCTGCTTGTGTACATTTGTTTCCTGCATTCCATACACACTGATGAAGCCTGCCATCAGTAAATGATTATGCATAGAACTGCATGGAGTGTTGTTCACTGGTATGAGTACACACTATGACCAACATGCCAGTGTTATTCACCAAGTGCCCGCAAATGTGCTCATTTTTTCCTATTGTGATATGCATATGAGATCACCTGCCTGCAGAATTGTTTTAACTGTTTTTGTGCTGTGTTTTTCAGGTCGTCAGGACAGAGACAACATGAATGGAGACATGAAAAGACAGTTGGCTGTAATTAGTGTTGAGCAGTAGTAGGTAGTGTTGTTAGTGTTGTTGCTGTGCCTCAAACTGTGATGCCCCAAAAGGAAGAGATGGATACACTGCACTATGAGACAGAGGTACACACAGGAGTCTACAGCCCAAAGAAGCAGCTGCTTGAAGATGCAGAAGGCTCAGTCCATCAAACTGTAACTGTGGATACTACCTCAGGAACTACAAGTTGTAACACAGAATGCTCTTGGCATTTAAGATCATCTTCACTTGCCAGAAAACCATCACACAGAGCACTTTGGACCTGTCCATGCAAGTAACCGCCACAAAGATTTTGTGTGTCTGTGTGTGCACACTTTTATGTATGTATGTGCGCTCACACTACATTTGAAGGCAGGACCACACAACTTCTTTTCCCCTTCCCCAGGTTTTGCTGCTACCCTAACAAGGTAAGATGGGGTCAGAACATTATTGAATCCATCATAATTTTTTTCCATATCCAGCTCAAATTTTATTTTATGTCCCAGTTCAGATCTTACATAGGAAGCGAATGATGGACAGAAATCGATGCAAGTGAATTTTTACTTCAAGTGGAAAAAGAGAGAGAGAAAAAAAAATGGCATCAGTTATGCTCACTTAAAACTATTATTATTACTGAACATCTTGATGTAAGACGTTCATCACATGTCCCATAAGACACCCAACTGTTTTAATATCTGTCTACAGGAATAAGGTCACCTTTCCCTTAGTCTGATTCATTTTACGAAATTCCTGCAGCAATAAACCTTATAATGAAAATACATATGAAGGTTTTATGGACAGCCAAAATGATGAAGAGAGAGAGAATGCAAACAAGTACAGAAAAGAAAAAATGCTTGAATAAAGTTTTCATTCCGGGACAATCTTAGGGTTGCATCTAGCAAAACAGGAAGGATTTTTGCACAAGAAACACTAGACTTAAGTAGCATTATCCTTCGATAACTGCCTGGGGTGAACACATTATACAAACCACATAAATGCACAAACTATTACTACAGGGCAGCTGACCTGGATGAGTGGCATATTGATGGCACTACGTGTAATATACTTGTGCACATCAACAAAAAGTACTGTGTAAGAGCTTCTTAAAAAATGTCATACAGAAACAGACCTGCATTAAATGAGTCATCCAACAGGATGCAGATTTATTTTTAAGAGTATTTTTCAAATACATCAAAACAAAATACAAATGTACATTTTTCATAACAAGAAAGTGATTATGAATACCTCAATAAAAATTTACCTAAACAGCAGAGACCTCCAAAACACACAAACAACACCAAACACATCACGTACAGCAGACAACACACCAGTGTCTCACAAACACAGCCCATAAAATGAAATAATAAATCATTACAGCCCACAAGACATAAACCACACACACACTAGTCAGCGGTGACTCAATTGTGAGCGACAATTCTCAAGTCACTGACTCCCCAGATGATGTTAGCATACTGCAAGAAGGCCTCACCAGGCTTGACAAGGAGAAGGTCATGGTCAGTTGCCTGTCTGGTGCCAGAATCCGCCACATCATGCAAGCACTCAAGTCTCTGCACAAGTATAACTACGACTCTGTTACTGTACATGTTGGTGTGAATGACTTGAGATGTGCCTCCCAGGACTACGTGAAGAGAGACATGATTGAACTCTGAGTATGTGTTCCAGGCAGGTACGACCCTAGCCTAAGCAGCATCCTACTTTTACCAAGAATGATACCACAATACCAACAAAACATGATTGACTTCAACAATTAGCTTAGTTTCTAGTGTCATTCCAAGGGGATCCAGTATCTGCCTGCCTGGGATGACATGGTCGACAGGGCCTTGATGCTTTACCAGAGATGGCCTTCATCTGTCACCAATGGGTTTCTGGATCCTGGCAAAGGCTTTCCCCTCCCCCATTTTGCCTTTTTTAGGCAATGTCCCAAAGACAAAACTTCCAGCTTAAAAGATCTGTCAAAAAGCAAACTAAAGGTCATGCTGCTTAATGCTAGGAGCCTTAACCTGAAAATGGACTCACTGAAGGCCCTACTTGCACTGGAAGATGCTGATGTCTGTGCGATCACAGAAACTTGTCTCAGAGCTACAGAGAGCACCCCTGCCTTACCAGGCTATATCTCATTCCACACATTCAGACTCCCAATGAGAAGACTAGGCACACCTCCAGATTGGTTTGCATGATGTACTGGAACAACTCCAAGTACAACTGACAGTTGGCAAGACACCCATCCAAGTTATAGCTAGCTATAGATCCCCCCCCCCCTCCATGACTCAGGACACCCACTTCTCTTACCTGGATTTACTTGACTACATCAAGGTACCCCTAACACCCTGATCCTTGGTGACTTTGAATACCCCACCATAGACTGGGTGAACTATTCTTGCACCAATGTACTCCCGCAAGAATTCCTCGACTTCATCAGTTCTAACACACTAGACCAGCTCATCTCATCCTCCACAAGGGGAGAACATTCTGGACTTGGTTCTTATCAACATGGGTGACCGCTGCACCACTCCCATAGTATGTTTTTCCTGGTGTGATCAGATCATCTGACTGTCTCATTCAAAGTTCATCTCCCACCCAACCCCCCCAGCCATAATCAAGCTAAAAAACTTCTCAAAAGCCGACTACAACCTACTGAGAGTGGGTATCTTTGGCTTCACACCACCCTCAAAGGATGCAGAAAACAATGCTGAACAGTACGCCAATGCAGTATACAAGCATCTGTACAACTGCATGGACTCAGCCATACCCAATAGAACTAAAACCTGTTCCTCAAGGAAACAAACCTGTTTGGTGGACATCCTCTATCAATAGGCTTTACAACAAAAGGAAGAAACTGTTGTCCAATGGTAAAAGGGAACAAATTCCAAATTGGAAAAACTTCCTCCTTAGCCTCAACAAGCAAATTAGATCACTACTGAAAACCTCCAAGGCCAATTATGTATTGAAACTGGCCTCCATAACAAAGGGAAACCTTAAAGTCTTCTTCAGTTACGTCAGGAACCTCCATGGCAAAGCCCAGGTTTGTTCTGAATTAGTACTTATATACACTGACCCTGTTGACTTGGCCAATCTGCTATCAGATAGGTTCAGCACAAACTTCACCACCCTGCCCCCCTCCAAAGGCCCTTTCAACATCCCCAATACTTGTCCTGCACCTCATATCTCCATAGATCAAAGTGTTACAGGCCCTATCCAAGACAAAGCACAGCTTCCATGGGACCTAATAGCATCTCAGGATGTATTCTGTACCATCTTCAGCAAGAACTGGCTTCGCCATTGAGCACCCTATATAGCCACAGCCTAAGTGCTGTCTTCATTCCAGCAGAGTGGAAAACTGCCATTGTCATCCCCTTGCACAAAGGTGGTGCCACTACTGACCCTGGAAACTATCACCCCATTAGCTTGACAAGTCTGATCTGTAAAGCCATGGAGCATATTATTATGGATCTCAAACAAGGACATAAAACAAGGACACAGGCAATCTCCAAGCATTTGACCCCACCCAGTTTGGATTCAAGGGCAGATCTAGCCTGTTGAACCTGGATTACTTCTTTGAGACGGTCACCAAGGCCCTGGATGAGGGAAAGTCAGCACTCACAGCTTACCTCAACTTGGCCAAGGCCTTTGACACAATCCCCCACTCGGCCATCATCAAAAAGCTAACACAACTTGGTGTAAATCCCTATCTCATCAGGTGGGTGGCCAACTGTCTCACCAACAGGACCCTCAGTCAAAACAGGCACCTCCACCTCCGATAGCAGACCTGTCATGAGTGGAGCTCCCCAGGGATCTGTCCTGGGACCCCTATTGTTTGGCATCTACTTCTCAGACGTCCAGGCAAAGACAAAAGGCCTGTGGCTGACCAAGTTTGCAGATGACTGTAAGTTGGGTGCAGTCAGACTCCCCCAAATGATGTTAACACACTGCAAGAGGGACTCACAGCAACTAATGACTGGTGGTAAAGTCACGGCCTCAAGCTAAATGCAAAAAAAATGCATCATACCATTTGGCAAAAACACAACCCTATTGATTACCACATCAACAGCAACCCCCTATGCACATAACCTGTGGTGAGAGAGACCTGGGCATCAGGTTGATAACCCCACATTTAACCATCATGTAGTGGCAGTGGTCGGAAAAGCCTTTTACTTGGTTCATCTCATAATTAAAGGGATTGCATCCAGAAAAAAGAGGTTATTACCTCTCTATACTCCTCCCTCATTAGACCAATAACAGAGTATAATGCCCCGTTTGGAATGTACCTCTCCAAATATCTGCACCAACTGGAAAGGCCACTGAAATACCTCACAAAGAGAATCCATGGCCTCCACCACCTGTCCTAAGCAGACAGGCTCAAATCACTATCACTCTTGGGTACTGTACAGATTGCTCAGGGGTGTTCTGTGTCTCTCCTACAAGGCAATCTCAGACCCTGCCCTACTAGAGATGCTCCATATCCAAAAGTCTAACTCCTCACACACTACCTGCTTAAAAGGCCTGACTCCGACATCAACAAAACCTGCTGGAGAGACAGGTTCATCTCCCAGAGGCTGCCCCATCTCTGGAACAGACTTCCCATACAAGTCAGAGCACCTCGCTGACCCTCTTCAAGCACAACTTTGATGAGTAGATGGGAAGCCACAAATTTGTCCCGGGGGTCCACCTGTGTCCCTCACTGACAGGGTTGACAGGTGCTGACTGAGGTTTCTTTTTGGGGATAAACTCCTGGCTAGGCTTGGAAGGGCCCCAGGGCCATTCACTTAGTAACCTCCTATGATCCTATTAGTAACACACTTTTAAACCCTTTCATTATCCAAGCAAAGATTTTAAAGCACCAAAATATTTTTCTCAGTTTCATGCATTTTTCCTGATGCCTGTTGTCTCCAGCAGCTCCCTAAATGGGACAGAATCATCATCCTGGGAGAAATCAGAGTTTTTCTGTCTTGCCTCAATTCTCACTGCTATTGTGGCAGCCTTGGGCAAGTGATCGGCCGGTATCCCATGATATTCCCCTGCATGCGTCTATCCTCAGCTTACAACATGCATGCTGCATGGTGGGAGTTTGTCCTCAGTCCTGTATGCAGTGCAGCTAGAACACCTAGCCTCTGCTTGCTTCAGACTTGTAGTACACAGGGCTACTATCACCTCACCCTGAATAGCTACTCAAGTTCCTCCTTCCTGGCCAGCTCCAATAGAACCTGGGATGCTAACAATTCAGGGACATCCAGGCTGCAATTAGGGCAGTATTCCCTAATGCCATGGAGCTAATGAAGTACATTTTTCATACTAAAACTGACATAGGCACATAGGTATTTCAGAAGGTGATTTTACTTTAAAAATGTGCAACTATACATTACTGGTGGAGATAACGTGCACATAATTGTTTATGAAAAAAATGATTATGGTGCAAATAGAAATGTATGTACTCTGGGAAAGTGTGTGTCAGTTAAGTCATAAAATGGAAGACCTCGCTGGCTGTGTGAACAACTTTTAATGCCAGCACAGAAGAAGGATCACCATACATGAAAAAGTACAGAAGTGCCTGTGAATATATCAGTATGACAGCACAAATGAAGTCTCAGCTATAATTTTGGGAGGCCGGGAAATGCATGGCTTATTAAACAAACTAGAGACACCAGAAAATACGTCGATGCTCTTCCAAGACACTGTACACATTTCACAATACCATCTGAATCTAAAACCATCTACAACAGGAGACCACTAAACATTTTATAAAATAAATCAAAGCAAGGATGAAAACATTTCTATAATGTGACAAACCTATGCAAATTGGTAGTGTTACCATTTTCAAGAGGGACTGGTTGAGATCCTGACAGACATGGTGGTGGGGAGTATACATAATGAAAACGTATATAAATATTACTGGGAAAATAGAGATTAACCCTGTACAAGGTTGCTGGTAATTGCTGTTTGATGAACACCGATATAAAACAAGTTAAGGAACTGCTACAAAAATTGGGCTAGTGTACTATTAAAGTACTTACTAAAACATATTGAAGAACCACCATGTTTTCAATGTGGCAAAGTTTTTCACAACTGTAATGACTGCTGGTTCAAAGCAAAGTTTTGTTTTAAAGCTCCAAAAGAACTGCCATGTTGGAAGGATTTGCAAATGTCAGCTTGTCTTGATAAATATAAAATGCAAAATCATACATTTAAACCCACTGCAGACAGCAGAATGCACAGAAAGAATGCCTGACTTCAGTCGGTATGATCCCAATTTGAAAGACAGTTGTTAGTCGTGGGAGTACAACTGCACGACAGACAGAACCGTAAAAGCCTGTTTATTGTAAGAAACAAAGTTATGATGCACAGGCTATTTTTTCCTGAAATTGACCAGAAATTAATCACTTTTCTTCCTCTGGGATAGTTTGATAATTGGTTCCAGCTTCATTTTGCTGATGTTAAATTCCCTAAAGTGTCAGCTTTGTGTGGTATGCATGTGTATGCACAAATAAAACATGCGTATATATACACACACACACACACACACACACACACACACACACACACACACACACACACACACACACACACACACACACACACTACATATATCTACTTACTTTTTTATTTCATCAACTTGCTGAATAACTGAACTGGCTGTTCATCACAGACTCTTTTCATCTGCAGCCAGATCGCAAAAGGCAAGGCTGAATGCAAAACACATGGAAGTTTGCAGACAATCTACCAGCATATATTGTGGAGGCCAAAGGAAAATATAGTAATGAGAGAAAACTCTGTTCAGACAGGAGAAACCTAGTGCTTAGGATTGAATCCTGGACCCTAGAGTTGTGAGGCACCAAAAAGCCACTATGCTGCTGTTGTGTAAACGCACACACGCACGCACACACTGTTACATGCTTGAATGAATACATGTATCCTCCCTTCTATTCAATACATCTCAAGGTATATTTTCCACATAAGGGTCACACTCACCTGTACAGGTACAGCCTCGACAGATGGCAAATCACACTCAAGTGGTGGAGGTGGTGGTGGTGAAGGGAATATCTCCTCTGGTGGTGAAGGAAATGCTTCTTCAAATGGAGGTGGAGGGGGGAGTGGAAAAGTACCACCAATGCCAGCATCCTCAGCTGGTGGAGGAGGCGGAGGAGGAGGGAAATCTGAAACCAAACAAATTAAAACTATAAACCCATCAAGAAAGGATACTGAAAACTTTAAGAGGAAGTACTGATTTACTCTTCTAAATCCAGCATCACTATTAAGTTTAACAAAAGATTTGTACAATAAAGAATTTCTGTACTCTTTATAAGATAACCTGCACGGTTCCAACTTCAATTTTTATAGCTCGCTTAGCTGACTTGCAAAGTACAGCACATTGTGGTAAAACTCAGTGTCATTACATTTTTGAAAATAAACTTCCCAGCAAATTAACCAGTGATAACTTACAGGAAAGCCTCCTGAAAATATGCAATGGTTACACTTGTTCGCAACTACTGTACTCAAAACTGCAAGTGTGACTTACCCAGCTAAAATTTGTTGATGGATTACCATAGACTCTTCATAAAAGGTATTTCACAAAGTACTGCCATCTCAGAAGTGTTAAGTATTTTATGTCATACACATAGGCCCCGATTCCAAAAGACTTGCTCACAGTTTAAGTGACCACTTACACTGAAAACAGGCACAGAGCAGGTATTTTGGAATCCTGTCCCTGTTTACAGATAGTGCAAGTGACTTACTTTGGTATAAAGCCTGAGAGCACTCTGCAGGGCAATATAAATGTTTAGTATACTGGTAGATGAATTAAAATAAATTAGGATTACTTGTTGGTCAAAGTGGTTTAAAAAATTACAGTTGTTTTATGCTCTGCTGTTCAGCAACATTAAGCATCACTTTTCCAGTATAAGAATTGAACTGTTAAGTATTTCTGCTTTACAGCCATAAAACTAGAAACAGCAGCATGTAGGAGACTTGTCCTTGTATGCATGTTTGGTATTACTGACATACGGGGTTCTGGATATTAGCATGACCAGTAGAACCCCAATGTCAGTTAGTTATCATGCTCTGCAAATGTGAAACTGAAACGGGGCATATTTTTAACTACTTTAGAATAAGCCACTTAAACATTAAGGAGATTTTAACATCTGACAAGTCAAGTGCCGTGATGAATTTTTACATTATTCTATAGTTAAGTATTTGAGACATTTTTTGATAAAAACTTTCTAAACTTTTTACCAAACCATGACCCAAATAAAGTCATCATTTACTACAGTACTGTGACATTACCTTGGGGTAATGTATGTTGTGTCCCCAGACATTAATGGGGCAACCCTACACATCTACAGTTGCAACACATGTTTTTCATACACTGACACCACTAAGATTAAAGTTTGTCATATACAGACATCACTGAGGAAAAATGGCAATCACATTTTTAGTAATGTTTTTCTAACTGAAATACAACAAGAAAATGCTCCCTAATTTGTAAGGGTGTTTGGCAGTTTTTGCACCACATTTCATGGAGCAAATTTAGATTAGAAAACTTTGTAAGATCACTTTAACAATTATTAAAATTCTAGGCAATGACCTGGGCTCTTTTCTTGACCAAAGCTCACTTGGATTATTAACAACTAGCTATACCAGCCAATAAGTGCTATACAACTCAGTCACTGCACCAACTACTATAGCAGAGACCAGAAGAAGCAGACTATACATTTGCTAGAGACAAAGAACAGAGAGATGACACAACCAGATATTAACAAACTAGAAGCTTATTTGCAATTATTAGTACAAGGTTGATCTAGAATGAGATAAACAGTTTTTATTAAGAAAATATAAAAAAATGCATTTTACTTTACAGTACTAGACAATCAGTCTGCAGACCACTACAAACCTATCCAAAAAATCTTATTCAAAAGTTAACTCTTGCCTCAAAGTGGACAAGTCAACACTGGATAGACTGGGGGAGAACTTGAGGCTGCCCATCCAGTCAAAGTTCATCATGAAGTTTTTATGTGGCAAGGGAGGTACTCCATGTATGGAAGTTTGTTCCAGGGTGAGGGATATGCTGGGATATGAATCTATCATGCCAACATATCTCATCTGATGATGGTTTAGGTTTCTTTAACAGGATATTTGATGTAACATTAGTTGTGAAAGAACAGGATGTCAAATAGGGTTGCATCTTTGATGGCTCCAAGGCTAAACATAGTCTCTTTCAGACTTCTCTGAGGAGATCGGAGTACAGACAAAGGGCTGCCAGTCTCTCCTGTCAATTCAGAGGTGTGAGGCCACTGAACTTTCTCAGAGGTCTCTCAAGTTGTGCAATATATTTAGATTAATACATGCCAAAAGGTGCACTATTCAAGAATGGGTCTGATAAGACATGAATAAAGGTGAATTAAGACCTCTTTGGATCTAGTTAAGATGCTTATGGAAATTATATGAGCTTTCCAAACTACTGTGGAGACATGATGGTCAAATAATCAACAAGACTGTCTAGAACCCTTACAAAAGTGTCTGATTGGGGACGGGTGCATTACATATATTAAGTGAGTTGTTATCCACAATGAACAAAGTTACATTTGTTATATTTAATTTGAGACCATTGCCTTTGCACCAATTAACATGGTCTACCCAGTGTTGGAGGAGTTTTGAGTCAGTTGAAGATCAAAGATCATCCAATTTACAGTCTTCTACAAATGTAGTTAAGCATAATTCAGGAGTGCTGGCCTGAAGGTCCAAGAAATAGATGCCAAATGGGAGAGGGCTCAAAACGGAGCCCTGTGGTACATCACAATGTTAGAAAAATATGTATTAGTGTATGTATTAGTAATATGCTTAGTGCATTTAAGGTTTGAAAAGGGTTAACACATTTATTCTATTTCACACTGCATAAATCTGTACAAACTGCAGAAGCTTTCCAATCTTGTATTGTCATGAAATATGCGGAGTTATAATCTTTGCTTATGCTCTGGAAATTTACAGGGAAGCAGATAATTTCTGCTTGTGTCAGGAAAATAATAAATAGGTGTATCACTTGCATTAATGTTACGAGATTTAGACAAGGAGTTCCACTTATGCTGTGAGAAAATACACAGCTGCAAAAGCTATTGATAATAAGAACAAAGACTGCTTGAAAATATGAACTGCACAAAGCGTTTACTTGTGTCTAAGCTAGAAAAGTACCTTGAAATGTAACACATGTATTAGAACTACACAATAGAAGCTTGTAGCGGGCTAAAGCCCCCAAGGTCAGGTTGTTTTTCTCAAATGTTTTTCATAAATCCAGTCATGTCAGCAGAAAATCTGAGTAACATCTGCTGTAGAACAATACAGAAAGTTGTGTTTAATTACATCAACTATAGAAAGCAACGTTTTGTAGAACAGTATAAGAAGAGCATACTTCCTGTTAGTAGTTAGGCAAAATCCTGTATGTGCATGTTTTTGTCTCCTTGCTGCAAGTAATAAAAGGTGCCATACCTGAACCTAACATGAATTGGTCTTTGAAGTTTTTTCCTTTGACAGATTGGTCCTTCAGACCGGAAACCCTCACTTCGCCTCGGATCAGACAGGCCAGGTGGCTTGAAACCATACGGGGAAGAAACCAAATCGGTTCTTCTTATTTGAAAAGCCCTCCGACTGAATTGTCGTGTAAAAGAGGCCAGCCACTTTCTGATCTGCGACTGAAGGACGGGTTTTCACGAACCAGATGATCAATCACGAAGGCTCAGGTAAGGTGAATCTACTTTTTTTCTGTTTTAGATCAGGGACTAGATTTGTATTGTTTTTGTCAAGACTGTATTTTTACAAGTCAGGGACAGAAAAGATTACTGTCTTGTCATAGATCAGGGAAAACAGAGCAGGTAGGTAGTCATTCTGAAGAGACTATAACAAAATCCGTGGTACCATGTTAAAAATAAGAGAGGTTACGTAACGATTAAAAGGGTAGAACAAAATGGGTAATAATTGCACAAAAAGACCCCAAAATCCGCCGTTAAACGAAGACGCCAAATACATGCAGTCGCAGCATGCTGACAATATTAAATACTATTCAAAATGGGTTAATAAGTATGAATTTGATGGAAAATTAGAAAAATCTTCACTTATCAAACTTGACAAATAGCTCAAAACTGATTCCAAAGGTCAGGTAAAAAAGCAACGCCAATTAGGAATTCCTCAGGCACACAGGTGGATTGAGAAAGTGAACCATAGGGAACAAAAGAACAATTCAAAAGCAATGTTTTTAGATAAGGAGGACAATAATTTAGTAATAGCATCGGCCCCTCCGCCTCCCTTACCAGAATATGAAGCAAGTGAACAGATTAGTCCACCCCCATTATACCCTTCTGTCACTGAAAATAGAGACATTACAAAAGCAAAACCGTTTATTAGAGATCCCATCGAGACCAGGTCTCGAACACGGGCAGGTAACTCAAAAGGAGACATTGAGTTATATCAAATGGCTAGGAATTCACGATCTATGAGTGAAGAAGAAATATGCCCACTTATAGAAGTACCTAATCCTCAGGCAGGGCAAGAAGGTCAGTACCCAACTATTCTAGTGTATAGACCCTGGACTCCGGAAGATATCTGGAAAGCCACTGAGGGAATTTGCCATCCAAAAGTTAATTTTAGAAAGTTCTCAGAAGATTTACAAGGAATGAGGCTAAGTTATAAATTTAAATGGAGAAGAGTTAGAAAAAGTAGTTAGACAAATTGTGGGACCAGATTGGCACATGATTAGTGGCAACTGGAATCCCCGTGACGCTGCACACAGACCCCTCCCACATAGCAGCGCACAGCTAGACAACAGAGTAAAAGGTCTTACAGACCGCATCTCTGAGAAATGGAAGCCTAGGGCAGACTGGACTTGCATTAATCAATGCATCCAACAAGAAGGTGAAACTGTTGACAGATATTATGCCAGACTATTAGAATGTTTTAATAACCACTGTGGAATGCAGGTTCCTGAAGATCAGACACAAGATTCCCCATATGAACAGCAGTTAAAGAATGCATTTTTGAAAGGCAGTATTGCACCCATAAGCAGTTTTATTACAAAACACATGGTAGATCATCGTACAAGCCGGTTACATTCATTACTTGAATATGCTAGGCATGCCGAAAGGCATTTTAATAGCAAAAAGAAAAAGAAAGCCCAAGTATTTTCTGTAGAAGATAGAGCAGAAGTTTATGTAGTACAGTCTGGGAAAAAGGGCAAGAAAAATGCCCAGGGAAACAATCTGATCAGCGATCAGAGGACTTTGAAGGGCGAAAGAAAAGGGGAGAATGCTTTAAATGTGGTAAAAAGGGACACTTGGCAAGGGATTGCAAGAAAAACAAGAAGGCAACAACGGAAGACAAAGAGGATGAGGACTGACTATATGATAGTCAGGAATCACTGGAAGGGAATAGCAGAGAAAGGACAAATGAGAATGTGATAGAAGGAGTAGACGATGTGACAGAAGAAATACAGGAAGTGCAGGAAGTTACAGATAGTGAAGAAAATGAAATATTGGATTTAGCTTTATTGAGCTTAGAGCTCTATTTAGCAGACACAAAACCAGAAGTTACACTCTTGGTAGAAGGGAGGGAGGTTAAATTTTTGTGCGACTCAGGAGCATCACGAACCCTGATACATCCCTCCAAACTGCCAGAAAATTCAGTCTCACCTGATTATATACTAGTAAAAGCAGCTAATGGACAGCTGTACCAGGAGCATCTCTCCCGTGGCATCGCAATAACTGATCCTGTTTCAGGATTGACCCAGAAAAGCAAAATTGTTGTTTCTGCAAAATGCCCAGTAAACCTCTTGGGCAGAGACCTTATGCAGCTATTTGGTATAGCAGTAGTTCCGACCATGCAGGGTATGGAAGCACAGCGACAAATTGATACCTTTGCAGTGCAATCGGAGGGTGAAGTGTTTTATTGGTACAGTCAGGACTTG
Source organism: Protopterus annectens (assembly GCF_019279795.1). NCBI lineage: Eukaryota > Metazoa > Chordata > Ceratodontiformes > Protopteridae > Protopterus > Protopterus annectens. The sequence goes on along the minus strand of NC_056741.1, from coordinate 350,724,524 downwards.
GTTACGACTGGTCCAGGGACTGTGACCGAAGAATTAATGAATATGACCATCAGTAAGTTCCCCTCCCTTGACATTGACAAACAGCACCTGTTGCACTGTACTCTGTATTACTGTAACACACCAGGACCTGATAAAGAATATGAGCAAGAATTGTTTAAAAATCGTGCAAACAGATTGATATTACGTAATCTGTACTTGGACATGGAAGGGAACAGTGTAGCCAGCTGTTCATTGTCGCAGGAGTTCTTTGCACTTTATAAATCTAATCGATTACCACGTTAGCTTAACCAAGGACAGAAACATAGAATGGGCAGACTTAGGAGAAAAAGTTACGAGATGGGAAAGGTAGACAGAATTAGAACTGTCAGAACAGGGAATACAGATACAGAAGCTGAATTGGATAACTCAGACCCACCCAGCCGTGCACTTGCAGTCTAGCAAGGACAGCTGATAAGCTGTCCTATTAAAGGAGGAAGAGAATGCCTTACAGAATATACCAGAAACTCTCTGGTCAACAGGAAAGTCAGATGTAGGACTTATTCATACTGCGGGACCAGTTACTATCACGCCAAAGTCAGCATTTAGACCACAGAAAAGACAGTATCCCTTAAGAAAAGATGCAGAGGTAGGAATCAAACCTATTACAGCAGCTTTACGTAAGGAAGGGGTACTGGTGGAATCTCCTGATTCGCCATGTAACACACCCTTATTTCCTGTTAAGAAAGCAAATGGAGAATGGCGTATGGTCCAAGACTTACAAGCTGTAAGTGACGCAGTGATACCAAGGGCACCTACAGTGCCAGACCCACACATCCTGTTGAATGATTTAAAACTTCAACAGAAATATTTTTCTGTGGTAGATATGAGCAATGCGTTCTTTTTGATACCGATACACCCTGACAGCCAGTATTGGTTTGCATTCACATTTCAGGGGAAAAGGTATACATATACACGACTACCACAGGGATATTGTGAAAGTCCGACAATATTCTCACAAGAAATGGCAAGCAACTTGGCGGGATTTACCCCACCAAGAGGCAGTCCGATTTTACTTTATGTTGATGATATCCTGCAGGCGGCCCCCACCCAGCAAGATTGCAAAGAAGATACCATAGCGCTATTACGATTTTTAGCCGCTGAAGGACATAAGGTAAACAAAAATAAACTGCAGCTTTGGAAAAAACAAGTCAAATACCTAGGATACGTAATATCCAAAGAGGGTAGAACATTAGATGAGGACAGAAAAGTAGCAATTTTGCAAGCACCAAAACCCACTAGCAAGAAGGAAATGATGTCCTTCCTGGGTACAACTAATTTTTGCCGGAGCTGGATTCCAAACTATGCCTTGGAATCTGCACCGATGACTGACCTGATATATAAAAAGCCTATGGCAGCACAGGACTTGTTACAATGGACACCAGAAGCAGAATCTGCTTTCTGCAGACTGAAACAGTTAATAGCGTCCTCATTAGTTCTGAGATTACCAAACTATCAAACGTTTTTTCCAAACTGTAGATTGTAAGCAAGGTTATATGACATCAGTGTTAACACAATAGCATGGGGGCAAGCAATACCCCATTGCTTATTATTCATCACAACTAGACCCAGTGGCATGGTCTTTACCTCACTGTGTACAAGCAGTAGTTGCAGCTGCAATGGCAGTACAGGCTTCGGCCTCAGTAGTTTTGTTCCACCCTCTCACATTGAGAGTGCCTCATGCAGTCGCAATTATTTTACTGCAAGAGAAGGTAGCATATCTTTCCCCTGCTAGGCATCTTTCCTGTATGACTATATTGTTGAGCCAACCATATATGACAACTGAACGATGCACGACTTTGAACCCTTCTACCTTGCTCCCAACCCCTGCAGATGGCACACCACACTGCTGCCTGCAGGTGATTGAGCAAAAGACACTGCCTAGAAAAGATCTCACAGATGTCCCCTTGAATGATGCCGAGGTGACATACGTGGATGGCTTGTGCAAAAGGGGTCCTGCAGGACAGAATCTAGTAGGATATGCAGTAGTTTCTGATACTGAGATTATAGAAGCGAAACCTTTACCACACAACTTATCTGCACAGGCAGCAGAATTGATTGCCTTGACACGGGCATGTACCTTAGCAAAGGGTAAATGTGTGAACATTTTTACTGACAGCCAGTACGCCTTTTCTTTTTTTTTTTAAATAATCATTCTTTATTATTTTTTCAATTTGTTCATACAAACATTTGACCGGGATATACACAGGTAATTTCCAAACAATACTACTAACAATCCTACAACATATGTACATTATATACATGAATGCTTCCATTTTTAAACAAAAAAGAACATCTGAAGAGTCTTATCAATAGGTATTATATCTTATAATAATTTCATTTCTGTTAAAGTTTGACTTTATAGTATTTATATCCAAGGGTTATCCTGGGTTCCGTACATTAAGCCAATATAATGTTGAAAATTTGTTCCCAGATCTTCAGATTATTTATGTTTGGTATGTTCATTGATTAGTAATTTGTGGGCTAGTATGTGTTTTATCGCTAAAATCTTAAAGTTGTCCCATGAAGTTTGCGATGGATTCAACCAATTAGTTGCTATATAGAGTTTCATTAACAAAAAGATATTCATAAGTATGGTCATTTGGAATCTAGATAGATTATTTGGGGGGATATGTAATATAGTAAATTCCCAGGAAAGCATTGAAGTTTGATAACCCACCTTCTGCAGTTGTAGTTTTAAGGAATTCCATAGTTTGTATATACATTTACAGCTACAGAACATATGAAGGAGATCAGCAGTTTCATCTTTACAGTATGGGCATTTAGGAGAATTTTTAGGGTTAAATTTAGGCAAGCTAAGACACGTATAGTAAGCATTAAGTATCATAAGTTGAGTAAATGTTAACTTTGGGAGGGAAATTGATTTTATTGTTAAATTGATTGCTTTTACTATTTTACTATTTTCAATCAATGGTATTTTTTCTTTCCAATAATTTGACAAAAGGACTTGATCATGATAAATAAAATCTTTTATTAGTTTATATGCAGATGTTATACACTTATTGTCTTGTAGGAGGGCTTGCCATAAATTTGTACATTTCGTTAAGTCCTGATCATTAATTTTTAAATCTTTAAAGTAACTTATAGATAAATCTTTGATCTGTCTCAATATTATTAAATATGATTTGGGTAGGTTCAGTTCCTGTCTTAATTCATGAGCCGAATATTTCAAATAAGGGTATATATCCCGTAACTTTAAATTTATAATAAGTGGAAAATTTTTTAGGTCTATTAATGGATTATTAATTCTCAGGTTTGGATTCCTATGAAAAGGTTGTAAGATCATCAAGTGTTGGATAAGATTTAATGAACTGAAGAGATTTTTGTAATAATGTTATATATATTTTAGTATGCTCCATTAGAGAAAATTATTTAAAAGTATCTTTTCTTAGGAAAGGTAATGATTTAGGATTAATTTTCAGACTCTCAACATGTTTGTAATTCAATCTTATCCAGTTAGGGGACCAATTATTAATATGTGTATCATAATTAGCAATTCTTAAAATTCTATTGGCATTTATTATTAAGTAATATTTTTCAAAATTGGGTAATTCTAAACCCCCTCTGTCTTTTGGGGTAATTTTAGTTTTCCTTGGTTCCCATATAAATTTAGCAGATTCCGTGTGAAGTTGTTTAAAGAACTTCTTTGGGATAAGAACCTGAGTAGATCTGAAGATATATAATAACCTAGGAGTACGCTTTTTTTACTGTACATGTTTCTGCGCAACAGTGGAAAAACCAAGGAATGATAACATCTACTGGCAAACCTATTAATCATGCACAGTTTATTCTAGATCTCTTAGAATCTATTCAGTTACCTCAGAAAGTAACTATTTGTAAAAGCACAGCGCATACCAAGCAACAGGATAGGATTTCAAAAGGTAATGCGAGAGCTGATACAGCTGCAAAGCAAGCAGCTTCAGAAGTATTTCTTTTGAATAAGGAACTACAACTCTCTGAGATTTTAGACTTAGAAATGTTAAAGACAATGCAGACACTCACTACACAAGTTGAGAAACAAAGATGGGTGAAACGAGGAGCAATTCTCGAAAAGGGGCTGTACATATCTAAAGAAGGGAAACCTATATTACCATCTAATTTGTTTAGATATGCAGCTTTGTTGAGCCATGGGCAATGTCATGTCTCAACAGGGGGGATGGTACAGCTGGTGAACAGAGTGTTCACAACATATGGATTTACAAACTATTCTAAAAAATGTTGTTTGATGTGCCGCATTTGTAACAAACATCATGCACAAGGGGCGTTAAAGCCCAAGCAAGGGAGTTTCCCTACACCACCGTATCCATTTCATACTATCTGTATGGATTTCATAGAATTGAACAAATGTGAAAATAAGAAGTATTGTCTTGTCATTGTAGATATGTTTTCCAAATGGGTGGAAGCCTTTCCTACCAAAAATCCAGATGCAGCTACGGTAGCGAAAGTCCTTGTAGAAATCATCCCTAGATTCGACATTCTGAAAAGGATCTACAGTGACAACGGTACACACTTTGTAAACCAAACCATACAACAGTTAAGTAAGCATTTTGGCATTTCTTTAAAAAATCATTGTGCATACCATCCGCAATCTGCAGGGCTAGTTGAGAGGCATAATGGAATTTTAAAGAATAAGTTAAGAAAATTAATAGCAGAAACAGAAAAGAAATGGGTGTACTGTCTGCCCCTGGCACTGTTGAGCATGAGAACTGTTCTGACTGCAAAACGATTGACTCCTTTTGAAAAAGTATTTGGAAGGGCTTATTATATACCCCAGTGGAAACCTCTCATGCCTGCAGACCAGGAAGCCGACTGTACACTAGCCGAATATACGAAAAATTTGTTGAATTCTAAACATCTGTTGCACTCAAATTCCGTTTCAGATAAAGAACAAACCGAAACATCAGAAGTGGCAGTGATCCCAGGGAATTGGATCTGGGTGAAAGCTATCAAAAAGAAGAATTGGACGTCACCAAAGTGGGAAGGTCCATATCAAGTGCTTCTGTCGACACCCACTGCAGTCAAAATCGCAGAGCGAGCCTCATGGATCCACCTGACACACTGCAAACTAGTTAAGAACTTTGACCTGGACAAAAATCATGTCACATGTCAAGAGCAAAAATGATAGAATCCAGAAAAATCCAAATAAAACTACTCGGAAGAGTTGGAGAAAACAGGAATGCAGAACAACCATTTCCTCAGAAGTATTGCATAATCATCCTGTTAACTGTACTAGTGACAATAATCTTTTTGTTGTGGCCATTCCTTTTCCCAGGCACACAAACTGAACTGAATAAACGTGAAGCATTGCTCATAGACTGGCACCCAAACTTCAACACTTACCATGCCATCAAATATGTGTATGCTGAGACTTTCAATGTTTCCAATTGCTGGATTTGCACAGCTTTGCCGACAGCATACGGTGGGGTTATTAATGACTTGTCCCCCTAGGAGTCAACGAGACCTGGGAAAACTTGATTTATGATACATCAACTGTTACATCACAAGATAAAATAGCATTGCACTTTGTCTTTTCCACAAAAAGGGACTGTGTTTTTTTATAAAAATGATACTGTTCAGGTGGGTTGGAGCAATTGTAATGTGACTGTTCCTTATAGATGCTACACTAAAGCTAATAACGCAGGTTCTTATTGTAATACAAACTATGATTCATTTTTTGAATTGATGCACAAAACAACTGATGAAGTAAATCATGATTCTGTTCTTATAAACAACTGTCTATAATTGATAGAAAAATGTTTCATGCAGGACAAGTGCATATTCATAGTAAAGTTACTACTAAAGTAGAGGATTGTTATTTTGTATGTGGTAGGAAAGCATACAAGTGGTTACCTGAGAATTGGTCCGGCAGTTGTTTTTGGGCTACCTGGTTCCAGCCATATGACACACAGCAGTCTTACCTCGAGGAAAAATTTGGAATGTCCGAGAGGTCGTCAAGAAACCTGTAAATCCAGTGGGGAAAATCGATGTGCACTGGAAAAACCATCATTCTATAGGTGATAAACTGACACACATGAACTTGAGTGACAGTGTTATATTGTGGGCAGGCATATCACCAGCATATGGAGCAGTGAAATCGATCTGGGAGCTGAGAAAACTGTGTAAACTTCTCAAAGTAATGAGCAATGCAACTTTTTCCACTCTAGAAATGGTGACTGATGAACTGAATGCCATGAGAACTGTAGTGCTTCAAAACCGCATGGCTCTCGACTTCACCCTGGTACTTGCGCTTTAATCCAGGAGGAGTGCTGTTCATATATTCCTGACCATAAACATGAGATAGACAATCACCTTGAGGTAATTCAGCAAGTGTCGGACATGACCAAACCAGGACCAAACCCACTGACGGACTTTTTCCAGAAATGGTTTTGGGGGGGGGGGGTACTATCCTAATGAACATCCTGATTGCCATTTGTGTAGGAATGATCCTACTGGGAGTATGTGTTTGCTGTGGCATCCCCTGCATGAAAAGACTGATCAAAGACCTTATAGACATGTCAGTTTCAGAAACCTTATATCAAGGTGCTGAGTTTGAAGAACTGTTAAAAAATTGAAAATGCTTTCATAAGTTTAAACCGAATGACTCTCAACTGCAAATCCTGAGTAGGAAGAGGTTAGGGGAAGCAAATATGCTTATTTTGAAAGTAGAATAAAAGTATTAAAAGGGGGGAAATGTTAGAAAAGTATGTATTAGTAATATGCTTAGTGCATTTAAGGTTTGAAAAGGGTTAACACATTTATTCTATTTCACACTGCATAAATCTGTACAAACTGCAGAAGCTTTCCAATCTTGTATTGTCATGAAATATGTGCAGTTATAATCTTTGCTTATGCTCTGGAAATTTACAGGGAAGCAGATAATTTCTGCTTGTGTCAGGAAAATAATAAATAGATGTATCACTTGTATTAATGTTATGAGATTTAGACAAGGAGTTCTGCTTATGCTGTGAGAAAATACACAGCTGTAGAAGCTATTGATAATAAGAACAAAGACTGCTTGAAAATATGAACTGCAATCAGCGTTTACTTGTGTCTAAGCTAGAAAAGTACCTTGAAATGTAACGCATGTATTAGAACTACACAACAGAAGCTTGTAGCAGGCTAAAGCCCCCAAGGTCAGGTTGTTTTTCTCAAATGTTTTTCATAAATCCAGTCATGTCAGCAGAAAATCTGAGTAACATCTGCTGTAGAACAATACAGAAAGTTGTGTTTAATTACGTCAACTATAGAAAGCAACGTTTTGTAGAACAGTATAAGAAGAGCATACTTCCTGTTAGTACTTAGGCAAAATCATGTATGTGCATGTTGTCTCCTTGCTGCAAGTAATAAAAGGTGCCATACCTGAACCTAACGTGAATTGGTCTTTGAAGTTTTTTCCTTTGACACTTAACCTTTTTGGTTCCAGAAGTGCCACCTGTGACTCTAACCACATGGGTACTATCAGATAACCATTTAGCTATCCACTACACAGTAAAAGGATTTATATTCAAATTCACAAGTTTATCAATAATAAGTGCATGGAGAATATTGTCAAAGGCCTTGGCCAGGTCTAGGTATGCTGTATGTACTGCAGAACCACTATCCACTGTTTCAGGTTACTTTTTCAAAGAAATTAAAGAGATTAATGTAGCAAGCCCTTCCTTTGACAAATAGTTGAGGGATCACGGTTAAGACATTTTCAAGGTCCAGGTTATGAGGTCTGAGTGAATGTCTTCTATAGCTTTATATATGAAGCTAGTGAGAATAATGGGCCTATAGTTACAAGGGTCCATGGTTGGGCCACCCTTATTTAATGTATTATAGGTTCGTAGATTAGTACTAGGCTAAATGCCCTGACAAGACAAACAACTTAACCATTAGGCCACCCTCCCAACCCTAGTGTCATCCTTGTGCAGGGGCCATGCTAATCTTCGCTGTATCGTTCCAATTTTAGTATATGTGCTGCCGAAGCAAGCATTACTGTGGGGGCTTTCCAGGTTTCAAGAATGTAATCTGTGCAGAGGCTCAGATTAAAGAGGTAAGTAGTGGTTCAGAAAGGACTTATTTGGCACTGATAACCAGGCAACCTACTGCTTCATTTTTGAGTTGGCTGAGAGGTACAGGTAGCAGCTTTAGCCCTGGGATCCTTTAGAGGAGGATTTCAAAAGAATTTACTTAGGTCATCAAGTAACTGAAGGTTTGCTTCTGATAAGTCCTTAAACACAGAGCTGTTTACCTGTTTTAAAGGAAAGGATGACTTAATTATGACCTGACGTAACAAGGCATAATGATACATACAGACGTGTGCAAGAAGTGGCCATATTTGTGAGAATTAGATCAAAGATATTCAGTCTGCTAGAAGGATGTTAAACTACTTATGAAAAATCAACAATTATAGTGTCAATAAATGTTACTCTGACTGTTTGAGGAAAGTGACTGCTTTTAATTTCACTTTTATATGACCAGCTTTTATCTGAGGTCTGCTAAGACTACCAGAAGGATGCTATCCTAACAATATGTTTCCTTAATGGAGGCCGGTCACTGCTTCAGTGCTGTATTTAGCAGTTTGGAAACATCTCAGCATAAGACTTTGACAGAGGGTATGGAATTATCAAAAGTATTAATGGATTAATACCTTCAAATCCTCAGAAAGGGACTGGATTCATCCAAGAATGTCTCCTGATAACTGACCTTCTTGGAGCAGCCCTGGATGTTGAATCCAATAGCATCATACTCTGAAGTATATACTTTTTTTCCCAAAATGGTCAAGCAATCAGCTTTCCATGTCACTGAAAAGAATATTCTACCCTAAAGTCAAGAAGTTTCTTAGCAGTTTCCAGGGGCACTATCTGATCAACAAACATATTTCTACACAGAAACTTGCAAAAATTCTGAACCCTATAAAATCTCTTGGGTCACTCACTCACAGGTAGAGGGGAATGGGAATCTTGTTTCAAGGATGCTTCTTGAAAAACATCCAAAAAGAGATTCTTGGATTGGAGGACTAACCATGGTCTTAGGGGACCCAAGACCCAGAAAGTTCCAGAATCTCTTTTGGGAGTCAAAGCCCTCTTGAGACTACCCTTCATGTGGTCTCTTACAATAATAGTGTGTGTTCCCCAATAACATACACTATGCTGATGAAATAAAGGTCAAAGTGCTCTCACCACCTGTGCTGAAGACTAGAGGGAAGTAAAGCTATCACATGTGGTTCAGTTCAACCTCATCTTCAGAATCAGAGCAGTCTCAGTTACTTTATTTGGTGACACCCTCTTATTTTTGGATGGTGGACCTCTAGACACAGACAGTTGTTTTGAATCTGGCAGCAGGCTATACAAAAGAAACCCTGAGTCAACTTAGTCTAATCCTCAAAGAAAGACTGGCTGGTGCTACTGGCTGGATGGGGAGTATCTGCCAAAAGACAGCTGTCTAGGCATAAGAGGCTCTTTAGGTATAGGTGCAAGGGTGTTATGTGAGTAGGCAGCCACTGGTGATTTGAGGATCCTACAGGCTAAGTCCCAGATTCCAATCTGAGGGCTCAGATGCCCCCTTTGACAGTAACTAAGGATTCCACACTCCCCTTCTTTGATAATCAAATTTTGTTCCAAAGTGGATGTCACAGATGGTGAAATATGAGGAGTACATGGCCAGGTCTTTGGTCTAGTGTCTTGTGCTTTGGGCTGCACACATGACAGTCTCCCCAAAGCAAAATGTCGGAAGCCTCAGCAATAACAGGCATCAGAACCTGGAGCTGTTCTAGTGCCTCTGAAAAGCTAGCACACTTGAACCTAAGGTTTCCAATGACCCTAAAAGTTAAGGGGTTTCCCTCTTTTCATCCCTATGGATGCATTTCTCATTTTTGTTTCCATGATGGATGTCTATGCCAGCCGCTGCAGCTTTTCTGCAGACATGGAGGATGACTTTAATAGGAAAGAAAGTATCTAGTTGAACTGAGGCTTTCTTGACATCTCTTCACAGTCTTTGGATGAAACACCTAGCAGAAATTATAGCCAGCTATGTCATGTGTACTTAGGCAGAAAATGTGGAAGTCGTTACGTAGTACTTGGCATATACAAGCACTGATGGTCGCTTGCTTCAGTGTGGACATACCTCATACCTTCATGCCTGAAAGACTATTTTCTGGACTTTAGCTCACAAATAATCAAATACCCAGAATTGCAAAGACAGGGAAAGAAAGTAGTACCCTATTGGGTACTTATCACTCTCTTGTAGTGAGCTCATACTGCAAAAATGAAGTGAGGATGGTGGGGTGCAGATGCCACCTATATACCAGGTATGCAAAGAGGTCTGATGTAACATCAGCCCAGCCATGAGAGAATGGTGCTCCATTCTGAAAGTCAAGGCAGATACACTCAGCCAATAGCAGATATCTCCTTATAGATTATAAATGCAACACTGTCTTACAAAAAACAATGTTTTTGCAGGAAATTGTTCAATACTCCAAAGTTTCTCCCCTTCAGTTTCTTTTTGTACATTTATTTTCTTTTTGTACATTTATTCTGCTATATATGAGACAAAAAGTAACTTTCTAGGAACAAAACAAGAGCACAGCAAACTTGGATGGTATGCTATGTCCCTGTTTTGCCATGATAACCATGGATGTGTGACCCATGCAACCGCTACTGGACTCTTGCTTTCTTACTTCCATTTTTACTTGGTATCGTTCAAGTGTTTTTCCCACAACTTACCTTTGCAGCACAGCATGTGGTGCATAAACTGCTGAACAGCATTCATTTTTGCCCTATTACTGAAAGTTTTCAGCTTCTGCATAAAAAACAAAAAACATAAAACTTGTATTTTCTGCAGATGGATGTCAGTGGGTGTACATGTCAAACTTTAATCCCAATGGTGTTAGTGAAGAGAAAGCATGAAGTATGCCACAAATTTTAATGGACGAACAGCCACGCATGCTCAGGCACCACATAGTATCCCCTGAGGTGACATGACCAAGGGATACACTAACATTTGGGCCATGGTTTAATAAAAAGTTTACAACGGTTTTTATTAAAATATACCTCAAAAATGTTAAGGACTGACAAAAGTAAAAATACATCATGCTCTCTAGATGCTGTTATGCACATACGAAACATCAAGAAATCACATTAAGTGTGATTCAATAATATCTGTGTCTTATGTTAAATGTTTTTGAAACAAGGTTTTACTTGATGCACCAACAAGCAGTAAATATTCTGATACACAGGTTCATACTTAGTGCAGTCTAACTTTTTTGACCTAATTGCACAATAAAACTTCTTTGTCATTGAACACACTGTCTAAATACTGTTCTGAAAGGTTTTCATTTTTTCACTTCCCCCATGTTGATGGAGAAGTACGATCTGTACATTGTTCTGTACAGGGTTTTATGTATTTTGTCATAAACTTTGTGCTATGACCCAGCATGCATCTGCTTGGGGACATTTGCTTTGTTACACTCAGGGTCATACTTTTCCATGTAAGGAAGATGACAGACAAGAATATGACTCACACCTCCAGGTTTGTAACTCTGGGTTTTGACCTATTAACTACACTTACAGACCTGTAATTTTACGTTTTTTTTTTTCTGGTTTCAACATTTATTTTCATTAAAATGCATCTTCTTTTTTTGTCATGCAAGATCCGTAAGTACCGGAGATTGACCCTGTGATCATTGCACAGTTCTCTTCTAAAGCATCACACTTCATTAGACAACAAAGCTGCAGTGTTGAAAGATTCTGTGACTCAACAATTTCACTTCCAGTTCTCCAAGTACCATTACTGGACTAGATATAAATTCTAAGAACAAATGTTACCTAGTAGATCCAATTTCAGAAAAGATCAAAGAAAACAGATTAAAAGTATTTATTTTGTTTTGCAAGAAAAGAAAAATCACAATCCTTAGACTCAACTTTTCTGGCTTCCTGCTGCATATGCAATTGAATTACTTCTTATTAAAGAATATTCCGAGTGCTGATCTGTTATATAGAACATGGTAATTTTGGCAGCACAGATGCACTGCATCTCCTATATATTTAAAAAAAAAAAGTTAATTTATTCTTGTTTCCATTGAACTACTCTCTACATTTAACAGTATCATCACTTAATTTATGCATACTTAACATCTACTACTGCTTTGCCAGCTACATTAAGTACCAAGCAGATCACGGCTTGTGCCACTCTTGTACAGTAAGTGCAGCCCCCCGATCCAAAAAAAAAAAAGTCCCAAATCATCTTCACCAGATTATCTTCTGCTTTTCCTGCACATGTGCCCAACCAACTGTAATCTGTTCTCATTGACCTTTTCTGTAATTGGAGCTACTCGAGCTTCTGCTCTTGTGTTCTCATTTCTTTGTCTGTCCCACAGTGTGCATCCTACCACCTGTCGCAGGCACTTCCATCACCTCTTGCTTTTTCATCTGCTCTGCCTTTACTGTGCTGGTTCCTGTACCATACAGTTGTACTTGTCGCACCACTGTTTTGTACACCTTACCATTCAGGTTCTATTGGCATTCTTCTGTCATATACTACACCTGACACTCTATGCCAGTTGGCTGCAGCCCCTGTGATTCTAGCTTTGACTTCTTCATTCAAACTTCCCTTCTCTTTAGCCACTCCTCCCAGATATTTGAAGCTGTTAACATGTTCCATTATCTTCCCTTCTACCTCATTTCTCAGCTTCTTCAAATTTCCCCAGTTTCTTGCCATTACCACTGACTTACCTGTACGTAGTTTCATCCCATGTGCCTTCAAGTTTTGCATCCCATTCCCCTATCCTTGCTGAAGTTCTTGCTCATAGAGTCTGCTTGTAATGGCACATCATCTGCATACAGCAACTTTGTTGATCTGTCCCCTCCAACCTGTTTGTTAATGTAGTCCATCACCAGTATGAACAGCAATGGGCTCAGATCTGAGCCCTGGTGCACAGCCACCCCCACTGGGAACCCCTCTGTGAGAATGGCTGAAAAAAACAGACTTGCATATACCAAGTCCAAGGTGGCAACTTCTCAGAATATGCCCTTTTGTCTGAGGTATTGTGATCTTGGAGTTGAAATCTATACATTTGGGGAATGTGGGAGGCTCGCCCCCAATATCAGGGGTGCAGGGGGTATACCCTCCCCTGAAAAAAGCAAGTTTAAAGAAGAGTGATGTTTGATATTCACTCTTGTCTTGCACTTTTGTCTCCCCCCACCTACCATATGACAGCACAACTTCCCTTAACAGTAGATGCGCACAACTTCCCTTAACAGTAGATGCTCAAATAATCAGTGCTGAGGTAGACTTACCTATACGGGTTAAATTCTGCCAAGGATATAACAGCAAGCCAGTTTCCAAAGCTTAAGGGTATTTTCCACATGCCCAAACTGTCCGGCGGATCAAGCTGAGGTGACTAAAAGATATGTTTGGGGGTGAAGCCCTTCAGAGCTTTCCTGCTAGCAGAGAAGGGGAGGCTGAGCCCTGGAAGGACAATGCCAGGAGCAACAAAAAATGTCCACACTGTGGAATAAAAAAACTCCCCGAAATGCAAGGGGGATGGAGAGAGGGAACAGCTACTGCAGTAGTGATCATTTGGACATCTACTGTTATGGTAAATTTAACTTGCATAACTGCACTATGGTCATCATAGTGATCACTGCTGCAGTAGCCTTAGCTATATGGATAGATTACCTTAAGTAACTACACCTGGAAGATGGAAGAAGAGTCTATGAGCCCTTGGAGAATTATCATGCAAAGCTTGATCTGGACCTAGAAAATAAATCAAGCTTTTACTGCTTTGCAACAGTATGTACAGAGGCCCAAGTAGCAGCTTCTAGAATACTAGAATCCCACCCTTTCCAAAAAGCCATAGAGGAAACCATGGTACTGTTAGAGTGGGCCTTGACTCTGCCTGAACAATTTTGTTATAGTGAGTATAACATAAGGTAATAGCCTTAGACAACCATTTATAAACAGTCTGTTTTGACACAGGCTACCCTTCTTATCTGTACCTAAAATGAACAACTGATCCGAATACCTGAAAGACTTGGTTCTGTCAAGATAATACCAGAGTTGCCTGTGGACATCCAGGACATGGGAGTATCCTTTATTCCTCATTTTTAGTTTCTGGAAAGAAAATAGGACATGAACAGTTTAGCTTAACATAAACTCAGATACCACTCTAGGCATAAAAGGATTAGTTCTAAGAAACCCTGTCACTAAGGAAAATAAGATGGGGTGACTCATCATGAGAGATTCCAACACAGATACTCTTCCTGCAGAGGTCAGAGCATTCATTAACATTGTTTTCCATGTTAAGAACCTCAGGTCAGCCAGATTAGCTGGTTAAAATGACCAAGTGTTAGCTTCTCTAGCGCAAAATTAAAATCCCAAGGAGCGGTCACCAGTTTTCTTTCAGGCCTCTTATGCTAATAACCTTTCAAGAGCATTTTGACATCAGAATACATTGAAAGAGGAGGATCCACTGGCAAACATGTTAAAATGGACAGTAAATGAACATTGATAGAGAAATTAGAAAGGCCATAGAATACTAACTCACACAATTATAGAACCAGAGAAGAACTAGCCCTGAATGGGGGCTGGTTTTCATTTGTTAATGTACAATTTTCTAGTAGCAGACTGTCTTACCTCCATTAAAACCTGCTGCATGTATACAGTAATCAGGTGCTTTAAAGGAATTAAGACCCAATCATCCTGGCAGTCAAAGTTGACAGATGAAGGAGAGTATCAAAACATCCCCATTTCTTGTGGGAGTAGATCCAGTCTGTGAGGAAGCTTGGCCCTGGCCATTTCCAAAAGAAGGGAGAACCACAGTTGCCTGGGCCAGAAGGTAGGATTCCTTCTGATTCTTCAGAAGTACCCTGGATATTAGAGGGAAGGGTAAAAAAAATACAGGAAGATTTTTGTCCTAGGAAATAAAAGGCATGTAATAGTTGATTGTTCAGAGAGAAGGCAAATAAGTCTACTTGAAGAACTCCCTATAGATGGATTAAATCTTGGAAGGCACCCAATCTAGTTTCCATTCATGAGGTCTGCCCTGCTCCTGCTAAGCTTGTCTGCCACAAAGTTTTGTTCTGATTTAATGTAGTATGACTGCAGAGTGAAACTGTGCTGTGAAGCTGCATCCAAAGCTAACATGGCTAGTCTGCAAAGGGGATACAACCTGGTTTCCTCTTTTTTGTTGATGTACCACATGACAGTGTCAGTAACCACTTGAAGAGGTCCCAGGGACCAAAGCTGGTTCAGGGAGTTGAATGCCTTGATCAGGGCAAGCATTTCCTCGATAATTATGTGCTTGTGTCTGTCCTTGGTTCCCCACAACTACTGCACTTTAAATCTCCTGAAACTGCTCCCAAAGTAAATTCTGAAACACCTATGGTGACTGACTGCTTTAGAGAAGGGGAGACCTGGGTTTAAAAAATATCTGTCGTCTCCAGCAAAAGATTTCTCTTCTGACAAACCCCAGCACTAGGACTTGACAGGATAAAGGGTGTTGATGCTGGGACCAAACAGATTTCAGATACTACAATATTGTTCTCATGTGTTGTCATGTCAGGGGTATCATGAGAATCATAGATGTCATGAGACCCAAGATCCTGTGGTATTCTCTTGCTGAGACCAAAGTCAGAGCTGAAAATCCTTAAAAATAGATCTAGATAAATATCTGTTTTTCCTGTGGAAGAAAAACTCTGAACTGGGTGTCTAGTTGAAATCCCTGGAACACAGTCCTGTGTGAAGGAGTCAAGAATGACTTTTGAATGTTCGCTTGGAATCCCAGTTCATGTAAGAGATCTCTCACCTGAGAGAAAGATTCCTGACACTTGGAAAAAGACTCTGTAAAGATAAGCAAGCCATCTAATTATGGACAAATGTGGCTATCCTCTAGCCTGCAATGAGCTATAATTGGAGCAAGACACTTTGTGAACACTCTTTGGTGCAGTGGATAATCTAAAGGGTAAGGCAGAGAACAATGTGATCCAGACTCACAAAACCTTAAGGCACATCTAATGTCTGGATGAATAGGGATGTGCTGATAAAGTCTAACGTTGCCAGGAAACTTGAAAGAGGAAAAAGAGGTAACAAGTTGTGAAGTGACATCATTTTGAATTAAGGCATCATCACAAACATGTTTAGGAAAGAAGTATCCAGAACTGGTCTCCAAGCATTTTCTTTCTTTGGCTCTAGGAACATCCTTGAATAAAAATCGTTCCCTACCTGTGAAGAAGGAACTGATTCTATCACTCCTCAGGACACCATCTGATGAAGAACCAGTAGAAAGAAAGAGTCTGATCTGGAGTATGAGGAATAACCTCCTGGAAAGGAGGAATTTCCTCACACTGCCATCTGTAACCTTAAAGAATGTTTCAGACAAATGGGCTCTGAAAATTAAACTGTTGCCAAACAGAAAAATGGAGCTTCAGACTTTCTGGAAGAAAAAAGGGGTCAAGGTGGTAGGGGTCACACGATCTCTTCAATAGTCATTCAGACTGTTGGACTGTCCTTGGTTTTGGGAGGTTTGAGACATTTTTTTGGAACCCCCTTGCCAGAGGAGTAGCTAGGTCATCTGGAGTGTCCCTCCACCTAAGGAGGGAAACAAAAAATGTTGACTGAGGCAGTGGGGAGGACTTCCATAATGCAGACCAGGAGCAAGTCCAAACAGGAAGTTTTACTGAAAGTTTAAAGCATTTTCAGAGTAAATCATTTAACTGTCATGAAGGGTAAAAAAAATGTTGGCCTGATTTCAGTCTCTTCTATCATCATTTAATTTGGCGATAGGTTTAATGTACCATGAAAGTTCCATGGCACATTAAAGCCTTCTGTCAGATGAAATAATGAAATTAGAAAACGGTTTAATGTTTGCTATACCACCAGACAGATGTTCTGGCCCCCAAACTGGTTAACTTCGGAGGAAGTGACTGCCATAATCAACCAGAGTACTTCCTGTTCAGGCCACAGAGCAAAAAATACTTACTAAAACCGTTTGGATACAAACGTTCATCTAAAAGGCGCATCACAAATACTTTGCCAAGTGCGTAATACCTTTTTTACCTCCTTTCCATTTACTAGATAAGCTCACTAATCCTAAACTGTGATTCATCTTACCACACAGTTAACGCTCCAAATCCACTGCACATAATGTAAATTACATAATCTTACAGGTCTCTCTCAGCTCCCTTAACCTAGTAGTAACTACTCCAGGGCTTGTACTACTTTAACTCTATTTTCACCTTTCTGTTCCAGTTTTGTAACTGTTCATGTATGCGTTTTCTTAGGTTATCTTAGATCTTGTGCGTATATGTTTGTCGCGGAGTCTATGCTTACTGAAATATTAATTACCATTGTTATGGAAGATGCTGTTGTGGAACCATAGAATTGCTAAACAGACAATGCAAAGACCGAATATTTTTTTTAATGTCTGTCTCTTCTCACTTCCAAATAAAATATATGGTAAATAAAATGAACACACGTAATTCAGACAGTAGCTTAGAACATAAATTTACAAGTTCAGGATTTGGCACAATCCACATCTATTTACAGGCGAAATCCAACTGCCAACATAAAAAGCTATACTATAATAGCTTGACTACTGTGCTACATACAAAATGTAGTAATATGAGCAATGACAGCAGCCATTCAGAGGTGTGCACTGTTATCTAATATTATTGTGCAAACCCCCACGGATGTTGAGTCAATGTGACCCCAAAGGCAACTTGGGCAAGTGCACGATGACTAAGAGAGTATGCTGCCAATATGAAATTCCCACACCACTCTTCCTTTTGTAAAATATCAAGCTACAGCCGTCACATAAAATCTAGACTAAAGCAACATATTCAGTGCAGCCTGCAGTCTGCTAACTGGCTGTCGGCTCTTTTATCACTTCTTAGTAGAAAACAGCTCGGGTCTTAAGTATGCAAAAGTAAATGGTAAGAAAAAATGGATTTGCTGTGTCAACATTAAGTGTAGGTTTGAGAGTTCAAATTTTCAGCCAGGTAAAAGTACAATACACATAGAACCATCTCTGAAGCTAGGATCTGAACTGGACTGGACACTGATGCAATTTCTCTTATGTATGTTAACATATTGAGTAACTGAGCAATGAATAAGCATGTTATACATGCATGAAATTCCATGGAAGTCCTTCACATGAAAGGAAGGACATTTGTGGTATTCTTACTCTGAACTCACTATCTTCCCTCCCTGGGATCCACCACAATATGTACAGCAAGTCAACAACAATGAATCAAAGCAAAAACTCTACAACAAACTGTATCCAGGAAAAAACAAAGAAGCTAATGGAAGATAGAAGTAAAATTGACATGCATCAGAGCAAAGCAACATACAAAGATCTTGCAAACAAACATTCCCAGAAAATTCTTAAGGAAAAATCATTCACAAAAGTCCAAATCAGCAAAAATAATTAATTATAGATAAAAGCACCCTTGATGAAATAAGAACTAATCTTCCCTTCCCTTAAAACTGGGTAACAATCACTGTTTTTACTGAATGGACTTTTCAGTGATCAACTAATACATAAAAAAAAACAGCGTTGATGAATTAAGAACGTTCATCTCTTTCTTCCCCCTCCATAAAACAGCATAGCATTCATTGAAAGTCCAATCAATAGACATGATCAAGTAATAAATAAAAACGGCCACGATGAATAAAAAACTCTTATTTACACCCCCGCACCGCATACACCCATTGAACAGCCAGCAAAGCTGTAATAACCAGCACTGACAGGGTACCTCAAAATTCGGCCTCTATTCCATTCCTTAAAAATCAGTTACCACTTATCAGAATCCAGGATAATAATCAGGGACAGCTCAAGGACACTTAATATTAGGGTTGTAAACTAGAGTCACTGACAGAATAAGAGAATGTAAATTAATAATATACATTTTCTGAAATAAAGATTAAGAAATTGGTAACTCTGGTGTCAATTTATGACGTGTATTTCACCACATTGTATCCTAAAGTCACCAGTTTTTGAAGGGATTAAGTGGTAAAGCACTAAAATTCGATTCAAAAAATCAGACACCGATGAGAGGTATAACCTTAATTCAGAAAAAATGCACCTATTTTTTGATTGAGAAAACAAACCAAACCATTACTTCTCCACTACTCCCAGAGTTTTCAGCGTAGCAATACAAGATATGATCATTTATCTTCTTAAGAGCCAAAAACTATACAAAACTTTGTGCCACACTAATGCAGCTACAATCATACATTACTGGCAATTGTGTCAAAGTCGAACTGCATTACATTTTAATTTGACCCATCCCAGTCCACCACTGCCAGACAGCTGATACTCAGATTCACATTTGGATTTAGGCATATGTAAACACAGTAAAATAACAAATATTACATTTTATGTATATACATAGACACACACACATATATATATATATATATATATATATATATATATATATATATATATATATATATATATATATATATATATATATATATATATATATATATATATGCTATTCTATGATTGAATTATGGACAGTTACCTGCTGACTGACTAACAGTTTCTTCCATTTCCAGGCCCCAAGTTAAAAAAGCAAGGTCCCCAGCCATTCACTCACTCCAGACGTCCAGTTGTGCGAATATCCTTTTTTTCCAGTTCAACACGCCAGGTACAAAACAAAAATCAGACTCCCTGGCTGTACAGTCACTCCAGGCTTCTAGTTTTATAAATATAAAAACAAATTCGAAACTCAAGACCAGGCACTCCAGTTTGATAAAAAAAAAATAAAATAAATAATAATAAAAAATGATATTGATATATATATATATATATATATATATATATATATATATATATATATATGTATATATATATATATATATATATATATATATATATATTTTTTTTTTTTTTTTTTGAACAAACAGCAAGCACTTGAATCAAATTGCTTCAATAAGACTAGCAAATTAATTTTTTTAAATGACATGGTAGCAGGCCTAATAACTGGCAGTTTTGCTCACCATGGGTCTCTGTACCACCCCCTCCACCTGCCCCGCCAGTTGGAAGTCTTCGAGGGCAGTGCCAGTGACTTATCGCATACATAAAGTGTAGGGATGAGCAGGTGACATAGAAAGGGGGATGAGAAGTTGCCTGAAGTCCCTGATGTCCATGTAGGATTTTTTTGTAGTTTTTCTAATCCCTGCTTCTGTTAAAGGGGAAAAAAGGACATTTATACAATTTGTTTTTGCTTCTCTAGGGTGAACTGCACCCTCTCTAAGATAGCAGATGCAGCAATTATCCCTTTCACCTCACCATTACTATGCTACTGCCCCTTGCCATTTCGTCTTTAACATCTGTTTACCTGTATTTTGTTGTGAGTGTTTATTCTGTTTTTTTTTATTTTTTTTTTGCCAAAACTGGATGAGGAAATGGAGCATCCCTTGGAAATTTCAAAAAAAGAGGGCTGAAAAATCTTAGGAGATCCCCTGGATCAGCTTGTTCTTTCATCAGACTTTCTGATTACCTTTGCAGCAGAGAGGGAAAATACCAAGTCTCTATGCAAGAGAGAATTTAAAATCTAATTTCTGACATTACCTGGGAAGGTTTTAAGAATGCAGTGATGCAAACCTTCTGAAAACAGTACCAGTGGCTGTAGGTTGGAAGAAGTATCAACAGAGTTACACAGACACACACACAGATGCACACACACACACAGGCACACGCAGAGTAAATAAGAAGTAGTGCCCGTGCAATAGAAGAAAAAGTTATCTAATGTAGATGTGTTTCCTTATAAGTTGTACATAAAATATTCCTCATACTTTCACAATTTGTCAGAACAAACTTTAACAAAAGAGCTTTTCAAATCAAAACTCTGAAAATCAAAAAACTGCAGAAGTATACACCCTTTTCCCCCCATACCCATTAATAATTTTCCCATCCTTATCAAAAAGAGTAGGATTGGAATGAACTAAGTGCTTAGATGCAGTGAGATCAACTAAAGCTACAGCTGCTGGGTCAGGTTTGGGAATAGCAGTGAGATCAACTAAAGCTACAGCTGCTGGGTCAGGTTTGGGAACAGCGTATAAAAATGTAAAAGACAGGAACTTTATGCATCCTATCTGCCTTTTTATTAATGGGTGCATGATCTAGAAAATCCTTCTGCAACAACGCATTGTATTTTCTGAGGGACTGGGAAACCTCAGAGTTCTCCCACTGAAAACACTGGCAAATTATATTAATAGTCTCAGAGAAAGAGTAACCCTCAAAGAGTGAACCAGAAATTGAGCTCCCCATTGAGTCAGAATCAGAAATCTAAGGAAAAACCCTGCTCTCTGTTCAGATTCAGAACTTGAATCTCTTCATGAAAAGACTCCCTCTTTCTTTTAACAAAAACTACTTTACAAGAAGGATCAACAGCCTGAATTAAACCCTAAACCAGACCTAGTAAACTACTCCTATCCAAAGAAAACGGAGTCGGGGAAGATGCATACTTTTTTCTTTTTGATAGGAAAAAAGGTGCCATCTGTGTTACTAATGGCTGTAGCAGCTCCCCCCAGGAACGGGTACAGCATTCTGACAGAACAGGGAAACCTTCTCTGTTCCCGCTCCCTTGCTCACTGAAGTGCCCCAACAGCCACAGAGGATATGGATAGTGGCTGCATATGCTACACCACAGGGATCTGGGATAAAAGTAGTGGTCTGGGGTACAACAAATGGCCACAGCAGAGTCACCTACCTGTGGCTGAGGCAAAATGCTAGCTTGCTGTGGCGGCAAAGACTGTTTGCTTATTTTTCTTTTTTTTTTTTTTTTTTGTGGCTGGAAGAAAGATCAGCCATGGGACCGGTAGTCTATTCCCATAATCAGGCACCTCTTTCCCATGGGTAGGCAAGCAATTGCTGGTAAACACTACCAGTCCACAAAAGTTACTTTAACAGAAAGCACACAGTAAAGCACACTTTATAACACCATGTTAGCCCCACACACAAAACTATAATAAATACAACTTATCCACATAAAAAAATGTTTTCAGTAGATTTACACTGCTTTTAAACTGAGAAAAAAATATCACTCCATTTAAAAGTATGTTGCTGTCTCGAGACAGTCTATTAAAACACAAATCTCCTAGTTTGAAATAGCTTTCCTGAAGAGGAAAGTAATAAAACATCGACAAAATTAAGAAAATGAAAGTTTTTTTTTTTACTCCCAAAGGGAACTTATCTGTCCAAAGGAAAGCACAAGCCGACCATCGATCCTGGAAAGCACAAGCCGACCATCGATCCTGGAAAGCTTCACAGGAGCATACACTTCAGCAGCATTAAAACTCTGAAGCACTTTGCACCCAAACTTGTCTTTTATTGAGCTGCCTGACAATTTTGACATATGGAAAGTGCCCTGAAGGTCTGGAAGCTGGCTTGCTGTTATATCCTTGACAGGATATAACCCCATATAGCTAAGGCTAACTGCAGCAGTGATCGATATGATGAACATCATGGAACATCCAGCTGTCTAGCTGCTTATAGACAGTTAAGTCTGAAGTCAGGATTATGGGATGATTATGCTTTGATATATCCAAATGAAGAAGACATATTAAAAGGCTTTACTTAGAAATATAGCCACTGATCCTGGGGCTGTAAAAAAAATCCATTTTAATAATGGAAAAATGCCAGACTTCATTCAGAATAAATCATTTGCATGAAATGTGACAGGTAGCAGATCCTCTGTCTTTGCCAAAGACACCAGACAGTGCACTTGTCAAGTATTGATTTCGGATGCCCACAGAATAGGAGGTTTAAACCAAACAAGTAATGGGAGTCAATAGCTTTATGGAGCTACCTGAAGGCACCATACATGACAGTGTTATGAATTTGTATGTGTAGGAAATGTAGACTTATACCAACACAATGGAAGTGAGAAGTGCTACTGAGCATGCATGACTAATGCAGCTCACAACAGTGAGATCTTTGTCAGGGGTGGTAAACAGCATGTGCAGTATATGAAAGCTTATGCAGAGAGTTTCACATCTAATGGTCTTGCCCCTTGAATTCAGATGGTGTTATCAGTACATTAGCAGGTGTCTTTGTTCCTTTTCCCACACCATGTAAGCTGGTTAAGCAGCCTCTGCATTTACACTACCCATACTGCTGTGAAGAGTTGGGATGTGTCAAAAAAACAAAAAAAGGTCTTCAGGCAAAAAGTACAGTTATGTACACTTACCATAAATGTAGATGTTAGAGTGTATTCATTCACTGTTGCAGTCATTACATTTGGGTAATCTGCTGGCAAGTTGCCCTCAGTCGGCCTGAATAACAAAGTCTTGGGTCCTGTGTCAGCTGCTGTCTTCTCTTCCATGACATCAGGTCATCAGGGGTATAAAACATGCAGCAGACGCCATTTTAAATCCGTTTTTCTTGCCCCAGATGTCAGGTGCCCCCCAAATAGGGAGCAAAAAAAAAAATACATATAACTATAAATATATAAATGCACTTTAGAACACATAAAATTTACCTTCAACTAAAAGCAAATACACCACAAAGGCTTTGGAGTACAGTGAAGGAATGAAAGGTACAGAAAGGGGGCTGGCGGGTGGGTAATCTGGACTGCAACAGTGAATACACTCGAACATCTACATTTATGGTAAGTGTACACAACTGTACTATGTTCTTCATGTTTCACTGTTGCAGTCATTACATTTGGGTAGAATCCCAAAGCTATGGATGGGAGGATGGAACTAAACAGCTTTAGGAGCAGCTATAAGGCCTCTGCAGGACTGCAGTGGCAAAGCCTGCCCTGGATTTAGAAAAAAGACGTAAATGGTAATGCTTTGTGAACATATGAAGTGAGCTCCAAGTAGCAGCTTCTAGAATGTCTCTGGTAGGGACCCCTCTGAGAAAAGCTGCTGAAGTAGAGGCAGCCCTGGTGGAATGAGATCTGATCCCCTTGGGGATAGGTTTACCATGGTGCATATAGCAGAAACGAATACAATGGCTTATCCATTTGGAAATACTCTGCTTTGAAATAGCCTTTCCCTCTGCCCCTGCAGCAAATGCCTCCAATAGTTGTTCAGATTTTCTTAGAGATTTCGTCCTGTTTAAATAGAATCCAAGTTGTCTGTATACATCCAGTGAATGCAGAATCCGCTCACCCTTGTTCTGTGGATTGGAGAAGGTTGGCAGATGAATGGTCTGATTAAGAGCCACACTGGATGCCACCTTAGTCATGAAAGGTGGACTGGTTCTGAGAGCCACCCTGTCCGGATGAAAAATAAATGAAAGGCTCCACTGCCATGAGCCTGTAATTCTGAAATCCTTCTAGCTGAAGTGACTGCTAAAAGGAAAGCAGTTTTCCAGGAGAGAAATTTTAGGTCTGCAGTAGCAGCTGGCTCAAAAGGAGGGAGAGTGAGTTTTAACTAAACAAAACGGAGGTCCCATGCAGGAGTTGGAGGTCTTAAATTTTTGGCCCCTCTGAGATACTGCTTTAGCAGAGGATGAGAGAAGAGGGGAGGTGGTTCTGTGTTGTAATGAGCTGAAATGGCAGAGGCATGGATTTTTATGGAAGAAAAAGAAAGTCCCTTATGAAGCATCACTGTTAAGTATTGCAGAATCTGAGGAATATTGGGCATTGCTGTGCTTATTCCTTGTGATTGGTTCTAGGCACAGAATCTTTTCCATTTGTCAGCATAAGATTGTCTAGTACTAGGCCTTCTAGCCTCCAAAATGACATTCATCACTGGTTTGCTGAGGGATGACAAGGGTGAAATTAGTTGATTAGCCACGCTGCAAGATTCAGAGTTTGGAGTTGAGTGTGCAGAAGTTGGTAGTTCTGCGGAGACAGTAGGTAAGGTGTCTGAGGTAGGTGCCATGGAGGAAGATGTGACACACTGCGCAGAAGTGGGTACCAGTGTTGACGAGGCCATTCTGGAGCAATCAGAATAATTTTTGGTTTGTCCCGTTTGACTTTTAGTAGAACTTTGGAGAGCAGAGGAGGGAAAAGCATAGACTGATAGGTTTTTCCAGCTGAATGACAGAGCATCCACTTTCCAAAAGCTTTTTTGTGATGAATTATTGTGCAGAATTTGTCCAACTGATAGTTCTGGGGTGAGGCAAAAAGATCTATGTCTGGGTTCCCCCATTTGCGTGTCAACATGTTGAAAACTTGTGGTTCCAGTTTCCATTCGTGTGGGTCCATAAGATTTCTGCTTAGTTCGTCTGCCAGAGTATTTTGCTTTCCTGGCAGGAATTGAGCTTGTAGTTGTATCTGATAGGTCAAGCTAGTGTTGCACAATGCCATGGCTAGTCTGCAAAGGGGGGTAGGAATGTGTACCCCCCTGCTTGTTTATGTACCACATAACTGTGGTGTTGTCTGTCTTTTATCATTAGTTGTCCTGGATGAAGGTAGTCCTTCTGTACAGCTAGCATCTCTTTCTGATTGATATGTAGGTGCATTTGATTTGGGCTTCATTTGCCCTGAATGCACTTCCCTGCCAGATGAGCATCCCCAAGCATAGTCTGATGCATCTGTTGTTAGGGTTTGGGTGGCAGGGTGTGGAGTGAATGGCAGTCCCTTACTTTGGTGGCAGGCCTCTGCCCACCATAGGAACTCTTGTTGCAGGCAAGGTATAATAGGAATCATTGTTTCCAGGCTGTGACAATGTTGACTCCATAGGTTCATAGGTTAGTACTATGCTAACTACCCTTGTGGGCTATTTTAAGCCTAGCCAGTTACTCTTTGTGAGAATCAAACCCTGCACCTTGTGTTTGTAAGGTAAACACCTTAACCATTATGCTAACCTCCCACCCATAAACTTTTTAAGTCCCACTGAAGTTTCCTCATATGCAGTCTTGCATATATAATTAGAAGAATGCAGGAGGCCATGAACCCCAAGGCTTGCAGAATTTGTCTTGCAGAGAGCAGGGTTTTTGTGGCCACCTGTTTGAAGTAAGTCTTCAATTGAATTTACTTTTCTGGCGTAAGGTAAGTCATCTGGGCAGTTGTATTCAACACTGCACCCAGGAATGCAATTTTTTGAGAGGGTACCACGTGTGATTTCTTTTCATTTATGGTGTACCCTAGACAAGTTAGAACCCCTTTTTACAAATGCCAGATACTTTAGAAGAATGTCCTTGTTTTCTGCCTGAATTAGACAATTGTCCGGGTATGGATATAGTTGAATATTTCTTTGCCTGCAAAATACAATTACCGGTGCCAAGCACTTTGTGAAGACCCTGGGCGCAGTTGATAAGCCAAAGGGCAGTGCATAGAACAGGTAATCTAAGTAGCCTGCTTTGAAGTGGAGGTATCTTCTGCAAGATTCCCTGATTGGGATATGCAGGTAAGCCTCTTTTAAGTCTAGAGTTACCAACCAAGCATCTTTGCCTAGCATAGGTAGTAACTGTTGAAGAGTCAGCATCTTGAATTTCGGAATGTCCAGAAATGTGTTTAGAGTGGATAAGTCCAGAATTGGACACCATGATTTGTCCTTTCTGGGTACCAGGAAAAGTTTGGAATAGAAACCTTGTCCCTTTAACTCTTCTGGTACTGGTTGAATAGCCATGTTCATGAGGGACAGAACTTGTTTCTGGGCCTCTGCCCACTGACTTGGGGGCAGATCTGGCCATCTGTTTGGGATTGGCAGCGTGTGGAAGTAAAATCTGTATCCCTGGGATACTACATTTAAAACCCATTTGTCCTGGGTAATAAATTGCCAATTTCATGCATGAAGTGCTAGCTTTCCCCCCAAAGGGGCGGCTAAGAGGTAAGTGCTTGGTGATTGTAGAGGGAAGTCATTGAGACTGTTTACCATAGGGAGGTGGCTTGTTGCTTCCAGATTTGGAGGTGGAGGCACCCCATTGTTTTGTTCGAAAAGTTCCTTGTGACTGAAACCTGGAGCCTTTGGAATGTCTTGATTTGACTTGAGCGGCTCTCGAGGGGACTGGAAAGGACCAGTTCTTAGTAGGCCAGTGCCTACTAAATCTTGGAGGTTGCACTTGTAAGAAATCTTTCACAGTTTGCATAGATTTAGCTTTAGCGTCCATCTTTTTTAACACTTCTTCAGCCTTATTACCAAAGAGACGGTCCTGTTGTAAAGGAGCATCCAACAATTTTGCTTTAACATGGTCAGGCAGAGTTTGCTCTGAGCCAAGCATGCCTTCTTAGCACAGATCCAGTTACACCAGCCCTGCAAGAGGCCTCCAAGGAATCAAAACCACATTGCAAAGTATGTTTTCCAGCTTGTTCAGCTGAATGCAATAAATCCTGCAATTCTTTATTTTCCACACAGTCAGAGATTAACATCATTTTCTGTTTAAGTAGTTCCAATATATGCTGTTGATATTTAAGCATATGAAATTGACAGCTTAAAGCCCTGATTGCCAAGGTTGCAGACGTGTAAACCTTCTTACCCCATCTATCCAGCGCCCTGGAATCTCTATCTGAAGGGGTAGGATTTTTGGCAGTAGAGGCCTTAATGCCCTTGGGACCCTGAGAAATGGTTTCAGGATCAGCAATAGGGTTTTTGAAAAAGAATTTGTGGGAGTCAGGATCCCTGTAGTATCTGTCTGGCTTACTAGGAGCTGGAGGCAGAGAATCAGGAGTCATACTAGAGTCTGAAAAAACATCATCAACAATGTCTAGGACAGGAGGTATAGCCAAAGGCCTATGTTGAGGAAGTAGAAGAAAATCCCCAAGTCTCTTTTTTGATTCAGAGAAATCCTGACTTTCCAAGTGGAAATGTTCCCTTAAGGCATGTAAAGTTTCCCCAAAAGAAAAATCCTCAGGGGGAGAGGCAGAAGGATTGGAATCCTCTGCATCAGAGTCCTCATAAGTAGGAATAGACATATCCTGTTCATTAGAAGAGTCAGAAGAAATAGAATCCTGTTCAGAAGATTCATAATCATTGTCTTGCCTAGGCCTCTTAGAAGGAGGGGGTTGGCTTCCCCTGATCAGAGTAATTAAACCTTCAGCCATTTTGATCATTTGTTTTTTAGGCATAGAGGCCTGCACATGTGGCCCAGGCGTCGGTTTTTTAGACATAGATTTAGATTTTGGCCATAGTTTTGAAGATGGTGTCGGTCTAATATACAAACTGTAGGCCTGAAAACACCCTCAGTAGCTGGTGCCTGCACAGCGGCTCCGGACCCATCTAAGGGTAGAGACATCCACTGGTTCCATAACTGAAGCATCTCGTGGCATACCGGACTCCGAATGGGTCTCAGTAGAGGCCTGCAAATCAGAAGTAGCGGGTATCAGGGGCTGCGAAAGTGCCTCACTGAGTACCAGCGAACCGGTGACTGGCTTAGAAGAGTCGTCGTTGGTTTTGGACCTAGATGGTTTGTCTCTGTCTTTTTCTTTGCGTTTTTTAGGTATTCCGGTAGTCTGATTGCTAACTGACGACATTTCTGGATAATTAAATCTTGAGCCAAAATATTTAGAAGCAAAAGTATATCGACATTTAATCGTGCGTTGATTAAATTTAGCACAAAACTGACAGCAAGGCATATTGTGGTCAGGGCCTAGGCAAGGAATACAGTACAAATGAAAATCCTTATGAGGTATTTGCTTCTCACAAGTAATGCAATTATTAACTTTTACTGACATCGGCAAGGAGCAAGAAAAAGTTTCCCCAACGGGGTACTTAGCTTTAGGTTGAAGACTTCGGTTCTGAAACTCGAATGCAAAAATTTCAGGAGTCGGCCGACCGGCACTTGTGAACTGCTTCTGCTTTGGGCACCGCGCAGCAAGAAAGACTGATGTAATGGCGTCAGCTGCATGTTTTATACCCCTGACGACCTGACGTCATGGAAGAAGGGACAGCAACTGACACAGGACCCAAGACTTTGTTAATCAGGCCGAATGAGGGCAACCATTACCCAAATGTAATGACTGCAACAGTGAAACACGAAGAACATCTGTAGTTTCTGGTTGCTTGAGAGTTACTATTAAAAATAGGCCTGACTAATACTGTACCCTATACTATTTGTTTGGTTTGATGTTCTCAGGTTGGGGAAAGAGGGAATTTATTCCTATCTTCCTTTTTAAAACTCAAACTCTAAAAATGTAATGTTTCTGTGTGTGTGTGGGGGGGGGGGGGATGACGTCAGAAAGTGCAACACACAAAAATTGTACTTTATTTATTCGATGTTTATGCTAGTTAACTTGAGAGTGCAGGTTGCTTGAGTTCCAGTTAACTGACAGTTTTGTGTACTAAACTTTCAAAAGCAGCATATTAATGGACTCCCAAAAGGAGGGTAGGCTCTCTAACTTTTTTTAATTGATACAAGCATGAACATTTTGGTTTCACTGACATCCTTTAAGGTAAACTTAGGGCAGTCAAGAGTCATTTTACTTTATTAATAATTACAAAAATGAATTAACTTCCTAGAAAAGAAGTCTAATTTAAAAAGCAAGACGTTTAACAAATACATTTAACAAATACCTGCAAGAGAAATATACAGTAGTTTATACAACAGGACTTTTCAACCATGAGACTTGTACAACTGTTCATATCAATGTGGAGGAGGAGCAGTGAATCAAAAACTGTTCGAAAGCACTTCTGTGGAAAGGAGCTGTAAAGCGGAACAGACCTGTACAAGCAATACTGATCTTATCTGTTCCATAGTGTTATACATTGGAAAACTGCATACAAGCTAAAACATGAAACTGTCGTCATGCGTATTCAGACTGTTACAGTCCATTTATAATAAAACAGATGCATTTTCAGTTCAATGTAATGGATCTATGCCTGGTTTCATTTTTACTGTTAAGGGGTGTTTGAAGATTCTTCATTTTAAAGAAGTGTTACTGATTTCACAACAGTGAAAAAGAAATGTGCAATTAATCTGAAAAAATTAGGTCATTCTTAACTATGGCAAGACAGCAAATATATCAGCTCTTATAACCACTGGGGACATTCAGTCTTGAAAATACAGTCCAGTCCACTATAAGCCAAATATTCACTACGTACAGAACAGCCAAAATTATAAGCAGACACCACATCTGCCTTGGCATATAAAACAAACATTTATCACTCTAGCAAAGTACACACCCTAAGTACAGAAAAGCAGAAATGATGCCTACAGAAATAGGAGGATTGCTACATATATGGTTAGATGTAGGCCAGTGATCACGTTGCTGATTAATACCTACGAATATTTCACAAACGCGTGAAGAAGGCAGCATGTGTACCAAAGGAAAGGAGTTAAGACAGGATGTGAAGAAAGTGCTGCCACCCAAAAACAACCTGCATCATGCTAAACACAGGCAGCATTTAACAAGAACTGGTTGGTTACTTTTATTATCAGCTGCCAACGGTTAATGTATACATAAATGAACCCACTGGTGCACGTCTTGCAGACTACTATATCTTCTTTCCTTGATATTCCTTTATTAACGATATTACCAACAAAGCTTCCTTCACTGGTCCTACACAGAATTACAGAAAACCCTCCTCCCCCCTTCTGACTTGCCCCAATAGACCAATACAAGCAGAACATAATGACCACTCCTCCTCCTTTGAATGCTATTAC
This sequence comes from Protopterus annectens, assembly GCF_019279795.1. Lineage (NCBI taxonomy): Eukaryota > Metazoa > Chordata > Ceratodontiformes > Protopteridae > Protopterus > Protopterus annectens. The sequence goes on along the minus strand of NC_056741.1, from coordinate 350,693,980 downwards.
AATGATAAATCATGACATGCTGCTTTCAGCATTCCTAGTTTTCCCTGTAACAGTTTTTGGTGCACCCCTTCCCAGACAAGATCAGGGGTTATACTATTGTGTACCACGAAATGGTGATACCTTGCGTCTTTTCCTATTTTTTCTAAAGGAAAATTAAGTCAGTGAGGAGTAAGAAAAACAATATCACTGTCCCGAAATAGTCTGTCAACTAGCTCAGAAAAATCTGCATGAGTGAGAAAGCCTTACTTACTGCACAATACAATTTTGAAGAAATGCTGTTAGTGCAAGTACTTATCTCATGTATACTTATCGGGAGGTTGGCATAACGGTTAAGGTGTTTACCTTACAGACACAAAGTGCAGGGTTTGAATCTCACATGGATTAATTGGCTAGGCTTAAAATGGCCCATAATAGAAGTTAGCCTAGTACTAACCTATGAACTCATGAGATTGTGTTTTGATCGCACAATGCCCATTCATTAAAGGAACAAAGAAACAATACAAGAGCATCAGACCAACATCCCACTGCAATGCTTGCTTATATTTGACTGATGTCCATGAAGACTACAAAAAGAATGATGCACTCACATCCATGGTAGAACAACTACAGGTAGCAGTTTCTTGCAAATATTTTATGCTATGATTAGCAGGTTACTCACAGGGGCATTGTTTGGTCACTGGATGACCAACTACTCCTTTTGAAAAAGATGGCAACTGATTCAACAACCTAAACTATCTTAGTTTCAGGGAAACAAACAGTTGAGTTGATAATACCTTGGTTAGATGTGGACTATCTCTATACCAACAGCCCCTTATCAGCTTTAAGGCCAGATAAATAATCAGAGATTAACTAACTTAGCAAAGGGTGACTACAGGCGATTTACAACCAAGTTTACTTGGATCACCCGAGTTGGTGTCTCAGTAGCTTGAGTGTAAGAACTTGAGTATTTAACTGCTTGCATTTCTTTTAGTCAAAAGACATGCAAGTAAGATCTTATTGTTGATAAGTGTCTTCTTCCTCGGTTGTTGACTCAAAACCTTCCAGAAGTGACACAAACTTTACACTACCCGTCAGCAATCGGTCTACAGTGGTTGGAGAGCTCAGAATCAACATACATCACCCCATTTGCATTTACAGTTCTAAGGAGCTCATCTGTGGTCCTTGAACATTCATAACATGCATAACCTCAAATAGTAGATGGGCTAGCCTGTTATCATAAAATTAAAATCCCAAGGAGGGCAGTAAGAAGTTTCTTTAAAAATAATGAAACTGCAATGCTCTTTTAAGGTAGTGCTCCATCAGCCACTGCTTGGCCTAAATTCTACCTTCCACAAAGTCATAATGAGCAGAAACAGCAGTGACATGCATCCAGACCCACTGAATTGAGGCCAAAAATCATAGAGGTGATTAAGGTAGGTCAGGTTCACCTGCAACATAACCAAATAGGATGGCTCATGGTACTCCTCTGCCCAGACCGAGAACCATTTCCACTTGTCACAAAGGCCATTAGAGTCAGACAAATCTACTCAAAAGACAGAAGTAGTGCTTCTTTCCTGGGTGACTATACCTCCTGCTTCTTCTGGAGCTGAAGTGGGTTTGCCACTCCAATGAAGTGCCAATCATCAGCACATGCAACAATTTTGGTAAAATAAGAGAAAGACCACCACAAGGTTATCTGGAATTGTCCATTACTTCAGCATCCAGGGACAGTGCTCTCACATAAGGAAAAGATCCATGACCATACAGCATCTCTACAGCCACTGATACTTTACAGGCTATTTAATACCTGCATCTTCAGGCATGCAAATGGCACCATGAAGTTCACATCAGCAATCAAGCCCAGAAGGAATGCTGAAAGACATGTCCAACATATTGTTTCTGACTTCCTTGTTTAGAGTTGGCAACCTTAGCAATGCCATCCTCACATGCTTGATCCTGTAGCCCTTTTTATTGTGTCAGCACAGCCAAACTGCAACAAGACACATGGAAGCTTACCTTAGAAACCACAGAAAAGCCTTAATAACCTATGCCTTAAGACCAACATCAGTGAGGGTTGCAAGCTTTTCTAGACCCTTGTTCACAATGCAGAACTGGAATTTGTGCAAGTAAGACAAACAGTTCAGGACTTCAACCACTACCATGTGGTAGGAGTGCACACTCTTGCTAAAACTATCTATGGACACTTCATTCTTTGTCTAGTTAAAGGGCAGCAAAATGCTTTGGTCTCAGAAATGTATGCTAGACTAAAGAGAATACAGAGCTCAGCTTAAGGATGCTTAGTGAAGGATTCAGTTAATTCAGTCAGAGATTTGCAAAGGGTTCCATCTTTATGGGACCTATACAGTACAGTTAGAGCATCTTTCAAGTCTCCAGCATCCATGACAATAAGCTCAGTGGTTGGAAGGACCATGGCTCCTCTGCTTTCCTTACCAGATATAAAGTTAAGTGTTTCTTGACAAAGACATAGCAGCTTGAGACCAGTCCATGAGAGAACTCATCAGCTTCAAGGTCTTTCTAAACAGAGTCTGGAGGAGTGGACCTTCTGGCCTGCTCATCTGAGAGACGGTGGCATCTGGGCCACCATGCTCCACAAGTGAACTCAAGAGAGATCTTCCCATCCAATGCACTACCAGCAAAGCATAAACATGGTGCTGTGCACTGGCAAACATACAACTGCTATCAACTGGTTTTGGGTTTGACTACACCATTGCCAAGAGCAATTCAGAAGGACTGAGATCAGCATCAGATTCATAGCTAGACTCTATACATATGCTCTAGGGATACAGAGTCCTACATCTGAGACTCAAGCTGCCAACATGAGATGGGATCATGCCCATCTCTATCTGGGGGAAAACAAGCCATACAAGGACTGAAATGAAGTACTAAGAGAAGAGACCATGTTCTCAAGTACTGTCAAATCTTGACTGCATGACACAAGAAGCTGCTCCCTAGGTTTAGACCGGACGGCTCAAGCTCAGTTTAATTAACAAGAGATTAGGCAGCACCTATACCCCAGAAAAGACATCCACCAAAGTGGGAATCAGACCTGTGCTCCCCCAATCTGATAGAACAGAAGACTGGTGCAGGCTCAATCCTTCAAGAACTGCAGGCAACCTCAACAGCAGTAGGGTCCAGAAGGCCATTTATTTAGAAACAGACTTGCCTTCCAGTAAGCAAGGCCACAGTCTAACCTACAAACCCTGGTCCTTAGGATGGTGCTCAGTCTGATGTCTACAGCTGCATGTTAAGCTCTTACATTGATCCCAAAGTGAAGCGTTTTCAACTACAAAATCCATCTGTTGGTAAAATAAGCCAGAACAGGTTTCCTCATCAGTCCCAGCAAATGGCAGGGCTGAACTGGTGGTACTTAAGACAGATCCCCACAACAAACTTCCCCAACACAGTATACAAAATCCCTACACAAATATTCACTGCTAATTTGGTAGCTTCACACACAAGTTTTCTACCTAGATATATGAATTAATGAAATTTTCACTGGTTAAGGTCACATCAAGAGACAAACTGTCCAAATGGCAAAAAAGAAAAGGGGTGGATGGACTTGGTGGGCCAAGTGCTCTTATGCAGCTACTGTAAAATGTCAATGCGTGTCAGCAAACAGCATGCACACCATTAAGCATGAGATCAAAGAAAAATGCTGCAACTGAGACTAGTAGAAAAGGATAAATCCAACCAACAGACCTTATTATAGATGTCAGAAATGTTATTTAAGTCTACAAAACTAAACAATTCTTCATGCTACCAAATGGAATTCATATCCGGACACTTGTCGGTTAACATAATCAAAGTTTGTTTCCCTGCTGTCACAATTTGAAAAGAGAAGTACAAATTTTCCATGGAACCACAGGCTAACTTTACAATCGATAATGGTATAAAGTGACAGAACAGTAGTCATGAGGAAACAACACGGTGCCAACTCTGTTACGTGGAGAGATGGAACCTTAACTGTAGCCAAAGTAGCCTAGGTTTGAGTAAAGGGGGTGCAGGGATACAGGAGGATTATGGTGGCTCTGTCGCACTGAAAAGTAAAATTCAAATTTTAATTAGCAGAAAAGTAAAGTTGACAAAATGATCACTGGCACATCTTGGAATACATTTTTGACCTGAAACTCAAAATCTACCTGCACTCAAACAACCAGCACACTCCTGAAGTCATCTTTAGTACAGATTGACCTGGTCCATATACTGTCTTCTTAGGCACAGATAGACACAGTCCATATACAATAAAAAATGACTGCTAAGTCTTTATGACTTGGTACTACTACAGGGAGTTCTTGAGTTTAATTTACCACTCAATGACTAATACACTGGAATGCCTGCCTCAAAGAAGCACAAAGAGGTAAAATAAGGCATCCAACTCGGATGGAAAGGGAAATGGATAAGGTCTCCTTTACATTTTCTACTTGCCATCAAAACAAGGTACTGCATAGGTACAGAGAAGAAAACTTGCACAAGCAGGTGCTGAGAAAGATACTGAAAGTCAAAAGGTGCCAGTGGCATTTACAGAACATCTAAATGTGAATGTCAAGCATTTCCTAAGAGTATGACTTCTTCAGCTGACCCTCGGAATACTACATAAAAAGAAAGCATGATTAATTATTTCTCTATCCATGTCCATATACATCCAATACTACAGTCTCTCTGTAGACCATTTTGGCTTATACCCGAGCGTGACATTATTACTTTCTGCTGTTTGTAACACTGGCTAAATCTCAAGGTCAATGCAACAAGCTTTGTCAACATGCAACATGAGGTATTCACAACCAAGTTAGCAGTACAGCCGTAAAATGACCAGAACTGGCATCCACAGCTAAGACACTAAATGTGATAAGAAGGGACACCTGTTGCTAGGCTACTTACAGGTTTTAAAAAAGTGATTAAATTATACCACTGTTTATAGAAGAAACAAGAAATAATTATATACTTTGGAGACTGCAACTAACAAAAAAAAAAAAAAAAAACTCTACATTGAAAGAAAGCATTAATTAATGGTACTGCTACTCTAGGGAAAGGAAATCTGATCCTGCATTATGGAGACTCTGTATGCAGAGCGAGAAGCAGTAGCCTTGGCCGACTGGTATAGTGCCACAAGCAATTTAAGGCCATTAGCTAAAGCAGTTCAAGGTAAAAATTGTAAAAATGACACTTGAAACATCAGAAGCATGCCACGTGTCATTTTTAAACTTTTAGACAGCCCCCAAGGTGGACTCAGGGAGAAACATAACCCGAGTTAATTAATGCAGCGATATGAAATCAATCACTACTAATCTACACTCCAAAACAAGTAAGAAATTAAGCAGCCCGAGCTATAATAAGAGGAAATGAGGGTGATGCAAAATAAAAATGTATTTCTAGACAATTTCATTCTGCAAACTGTGTGTCTTCATTTTGTGTTACTAAGATTCTGAAGTCAAGGAATACTCTATCAGTGTGTATAAACGTGAAACTACCAGCCCAGCTATCTGGAATTTCGTAAATAATTATATGCCTTTTGTGAATATTGATATGATTTATACAGAACTGTATGTTATGTACTGAGCTTCAAGAATGTAACCACAGCATACCCTGCTGGAACACAGAAAATTAACTTACAAAAATTCAAGAAAATAAGTTGAAATTAAGGGTTTTACGATGTGCTATAAAAAGTACAGTTGTGTACCTACCATAAATGTAGATGTTAAGAGTGTATTCACTGTTGCAGTCATTACAATTAGGTTATCCTGCTCGCAAGCTACCCGCAGTCGGCCTAAATTCCAAAGTCTAGGTCCAGCGTTGGTTGCTGTCGCCTCCTCCCTGACGTCAGTGCGTCAGGGGTATAAAAGATGCAGCCAACACCATTTTCTTCAGTTTTTCTTGCCCCCAAAAGGGTACGCTAAAAATATGTCTATAAAGCATGCATGCACCAAGTAACAAGTTTCCTTCATCTACAAGCAAATACACCACATAGGTTGTATACTAGAATACAGAAGTACAGATAAGGTCCAGCAAAGATAAGGGGGATGGTGGGTGGGTAACCTGGACTGCAACAGTGAATACACTCTAACATCTACATTTATGGTAGGTACACAACTGTACTATGTTCATCGTGTTTCACTGTTGCAGTCATTACAATTGGGTTGAATCCCAAAGCTAAGGTTGGGAGGCTGGAACTAAATAGAATTAGGAGCGGCTATGAGGCCGGCAGGACTGCAGTGGCAAAGCCTGCCCTGGATTTGGAGTAGAGTGGTAAGTGGTAGTGTTTTGTAAAAGTGTGCACTGAACTCCAGGTTGCAGCCTCTAAAATATCTTTGGTTGGGACTCCCCTGAGGAAGGCTGCTGAAGTAGCTGCTGCTCTGGATGAATATGGCCTAATGCCCTTAGGCACTGACTTGCCATGCTGAGAATAGCATAAACGAATGCAGTGACCTATCCACTTTGAAATAGTCTGCTTTGCGATAGCCTTTCCTTGTGATCCTGCAGCATATGCTACCAGTAATTGCTCAATCTTTCTGAAAGCTTTGGTTATGTCCAAGTAGAAGCGCAGTTGTCTGTGCATGTCCAAAGAATGCAGACGTTTTTCACCCTTATTCTATTTCTTCACCAGTGGGTGTTGACATTTTTTCACCAGTGGGTGTGGATATTTCTTGTATGGTATCACCACAGCCACAAAGGATGAACATGCTGTTGGAAAGTAGTCTCAATACAAGTACTGAACTTTTGAACATTAATGAACTGGAAGGGAGAGACTTTTTTGATTCAACACTAAGCTTTGACACTGGACTTGTATGTAACTTTGTTAAAGTTGATAGTGTATGCATATATCATTATACGAATTTGGATTTGACTAATGATAATGATTATCTATCCCTGTTTAAGAAAGGGTTTACCTTTGTGCCTATGTTTAGGAATGAAATAGCAAAAACTTTAGTTAATTTAAAAATGTATACAAGACAACTGAATTTGGAAATGTTTTTTCATAAGAATCCAAACCCGATAAATGATAATTTAATTGTGTGCTTAAAAGGTCAAGTACATTTATTCCCCCTGCACATCCATGTATAAACACTTTTGAGAATATGTGTGAATTACAACTTAGAAGGATGAATAGAGGTCTGGGTAGACAGTCTGACAATTTGACATCAGGGGAGCGATTTTGCCTTCGAGAGTTGACATCTTCCAATAATTATAGGGTAATGAAACTGGACAAAAGGAGGAGGGGTGGTGATCCTGCTGTCTACTGACTACTCAAACAAAATGTCCTATCTGTTGAATGACACTACTACATATATTAGAGTTTCAAGGAATGAGATGTATATGGCCTATACCAAAATAGACTGGCTTTTGTATGAGTGGTTTATGGAGGGGGTCATTGATGGTAACGAGTACCACTATTTGTTAGTTGATTCACCTGTGACCCCCTCTATATTTGGAATACCTAAGATTCACAAAAATCAAAATGACCCACCCTTCCATCCTATTGCATCAGCTAGGGGTTCTAAAACTGAGGCAATGGCTTCATTTGTGGATTTCCATTGCAAAAATATTACTAGAGGTTTGTCACACATTTTGAGGGACTCATGGCATTGCCTAGAAGTGATTAGACAGAAACACTTTGATGAGCCCTTTACAATGGTGACAATAGATGTTATTAACCTTTTTTCAGTTATCCCGCAGACACAACGGTTGGAAATGTTTAACACATGTCTGGAGAAGTATAGTGGTTTTCATTCAGTTAAGCGGTCAATACTAGTAGACCTCATGGAACTTATTTTGTCAAACAATTTTATTGGTTTTGAGGGAGAACTATATAGGCAAGTTAAAGGGGTCGCTATGGGCGCCAAATGTGCCCCAATTTATGCCAATTTGGTATTGGCACAATGGGAGATGGAGAAGGTGTTCCCCACAGAATTTATGCACGACATATTGTATTTACGTTTTCTAGATGACATTTTGATTTTTTGGACAGGGACAACTGAAGATATTCACAAATTTGTTGATCATCTTAATAATACTACAATATTTCTTAAATTTACATACAAGAGTCATGGTAACACCTGTAATTTTTTGGATATTTTATTATATATGAATGAATTTGAAGCTGGTATTAATATGGACTCTAGTATTTATCGTAAAAAAACTTATTCGAATAACTTTTTACATTTTCAAAGTTATCATCCTCAATTCCAGAAAAGGAATGTTGTAAAGGGACAAATGGTAAGACTTTCAAGATTAATTAGTGAAGATGAAAGGTTTCAGTTAGAATTAACAAGTCTTGTTAACATGTTTACAGAAAGAGGTTACCCAACTGTTGTTTTGACTAAAATAAGAAATTAGATAGAGGTTAAAAGACATTTGGTTTTCAAACCGATTCTAAAAGGGGGCCTACTGAAAGAGGTTCATGACGATAGTAATCTGGCCATATCTACAGATATGGGGCAAGTAAAATGAGCTATGATTTTACCCTACAATGGGCAATCTGAATATATAATTAAAATCATTAGGGACACATGGTATGGTGTCCTAGACAAAGACACTATAAGTGTTATAGGGAGTTTCCCATTATTTACATATAGTAGGGGTGGGAATTTAAAAGAACTGATGGAAAAAGAAAACAACATTGGACCTTACAAGAGTTCTAAGATGAGCAAATGTGGCTCATGTAGTGTATGCAAGTTTATCAACAATGGCCCATATGTGGTGGTTCACAATTTTTATAAAACTATCAAGTGTCCAGGTTATTGTAACTGTAACACTAGGAGGGTGGTGTACGTAGCTACATGTTTAAGTTGCCCTACTTTTTATGTGGGGAAAACTACAAGAAAATTAAGGTTAAGAATTTTAGAGCATCTGAGGGACATTAGGAACAAAAAGACTAGTAATGCTTTATATATGCATAGTTTAAGTTGTTCTAATTTTAAATTTTTTTAATTTTTTGTGGTAGATAGAATACCTGACAATGACAGAGGAGGTAATGCTAAGATCTTGCTGGAGGTGAGGGAGAGCATGTGGCAACTTAGATTAGACGCTTCAAAACCTCCAGGTATTAATGATCATATTTCTTTGTCTAGTATTTTAAAATATAAATCTTTATTTGATTTTTTTTAAAAAAACTTTCTCAGGTATATAAAGGTTAAGTATTTAATACACTATTGTATTCAATACATTTAATGTATAATTTATGTATTAGAATGTTTTATTAGAGAGCCTGTATATAGCGGCTGAGTTGTTGTATACTGTTTACATTGTCTTTAATTCTGCTTGCAATTATTATGATTGGTTAATGGAGTGGGTGGGTGTAGTAAGTGAAATTATTTTAGTAATTGAGGAGCATCAAGATGTTTTACTCTGATGATGCCCGACCTAACAAATGGGTGAAAGCGCTAACTATTCCATTGCTGTTCAACCATTATTTACGCTTCCAGCAGCGACTGTTTGTATTAGCTTTTTACAATTTTTGTTTTTTTGCTGGTTCATCTGCTTTAAGTGTTTTTGTGCTGCTTCTTATTGACGCTGGTCCATTAAAGCTCACTGATTCCGGAGAGCTGACTCGGTTTGAATTTACTAGCGTTCGTTGCTTGATTGACGTGCTTAGGCAAATGAATAGTTTGGTTGAGGGCCACACTGCACACTACCTTAGACATAAATGTGGGGTTTGTCCTTAGAGAAACCCTATCTGGATGGAAAATGATAAAAGGTTCCACAGCCATGAATGCCTGTAGCTCTGAGACTCATCTTGCAGAGGTTATTGCTAGGAGCAGAGCCGTTTCCCATGATAAATATTTTATATCAGCTGTAGTGGCTGGCTCAAAAGGAGGCAGAGTGAGTTTTTCCAAGACATAATTGAGGTCCCATGCAGGTATTGGTGATCTCCTTGGAGGCCGTAAGTTTTTGGCTCCTCTGAGATACTGCCTTAAAAAAAGGATGAGAAAAAATAGGTGGCTCTGTATTGTAATGAGCTGAAATGGCAGAGGCATGAATCTTAATTGATGAAAAGGATAGTCCTATGTCCAGCATCTCAGTTAAGTATTGCAAAATCGGAGGGATATTTGGAACAGTCATGTCAATTCCTTGTGCCTGGTTCCAAGCACAGAATCTCTTCCATTTTTCTGCATAAGATTTTCTGGTACTGGGCCTCCTGGCCTCTAAGATAACATCCATCACCGCTTTAGAGAGAGAGGTGTTTTGAAAAGCTACATTATCCGCCATGCTGCCAGATTTAAGGTCCTGAGTTGGCTGTGCAGGATCTGATTGTTTTGTTGGGTCAGTAAGTGAGGAATTTGAGGTAATGTCCATGCTGGGCATTGAGGCAAGTTCCTTAGGATTGGGTACCAGTGCTGGTGGGGCCAGTCTGAAGCAATCGGTATCATTTTTGGCTTCTCTTGTCTGACCTTTAGGAATACCTTGGGGAGGAGAGGCAGTGGGGGAAAGGCATATACTGTTAAGTTTTTCCAGCTGAAAGACGGCGCATCCACTTTCCATGCTTGCTTGTGATAAGTCCTTGTGCAGAATCTCTGTAGTTGGCAGTTGTGAGGGGAGGCAAATAGATCTATGTCTGGGCATCCCCAATTCCTTGTTATGTTGAAGACTTGTGGATCAAATTTCCACTCATGGGGATCCATGTGGTTTCTGCTTAGTTCGTCTGCTAGAGTATTTATCTTTCCTGGCAGGAATTGTGCTTGCAGATGTACTTGGTAAGTCAATGCTGTGTCCCACAAAGTCATGGCTAGTCTGCAAAGGGGATAGGAATATGTGCCTCCCTGCTTGGTTATGTACCACATGACTGTAGTATTGTCCGTCTTTATCAGTAGTTTGTCCTGGATGAAGTAGGTCCTTGAAGGCTGTCAAGGCATTTTGAACAGCTAGCATCTCTTTTTGATTGATATGTAGATGCATTTGGATTGCGGACCAATAGCTCTGAATACATCTTCCTGCCATGTGGGCCCCCCAGGCATAATTCGATGCATCTGTTGTTAATGTCTGCCTGGCTGGGGGTATGGTGAAAGGCTGCCCTTTGCTGTGGTGACAGGCCTTTGCCCACCATCGAAACTCCTGTTGCAGGCAGGGAATGAGTGTAATTATTGTTTCCAGGCTGTGGCAATGTTGAGTCCAAACACTTTTTAGATACCATTGTAGTTTCCTCATATGCAGTCTTGCATATGGAATTAGCAGAATGCAGGATGCCATGAAGCCCAAAGCTTGCAGAATTTTTCTTGCAGTTAACTGGGTGTTTGTTGCCAATGTTTTGAATAGTCAGTTGCCTTTGTTTGTCTGGCATGAGATAAGCCATCTGGGCAGTTGTATTTAAGCTTGCACCCAGGAATATTATCTCTTGAGAGGGTACAAGTTTTGATTTCTTTTCGTTTACTGTGTACCCTAGGCATGTTAATAATCTTTTTACAAACACCAGATGCTGTAATAGTATGTCCTTGTTCTCTGCTTGAATAAGGCAGTCGTCCAAGTAAGGATATATTTGTATTCCTCTTTGTCTGCAAAATGCAATTACTGGTGCCAGGCATTTTGTGAAGACCCTGGGCGCAGTAGATAAGCTAAAGGGCAGTGCAGAGAATTGGTAGTGCATTGAGCCAGCTATGAATCTGAGGTATCTCCTGCATGATTGTCTGATTGGGACATGCAGGTATGCCTCTTTTACGTCTAAAGTTGCAAGCCAAACCTTCTTGCCCAGCATGAGCAGAAGCTGCTGCAGAGTCAACATTTTGAATTTTGGAATATCCAGGTATGTGTTTAGAATTGATAGGTCTAGTATTGGCCTCCAGGCTTTGTCCTTTCTGGGCACCAAGAAAAGTCTCGAGTAAAATCCTGTGTGTTTAGAATTGATGGGTCTAGTATTGGCCTCCAGGCTTTGTCCTTTCTGGGCACCAAGAAAAGTCTTGAGTAAAATCCTTGTCCCTGCTCTTGCTGTGGTACTTGCTGAATGGCCCTCATGTCCATGAGGGATGAAACTTGTTTTTGTGCCTCTGCCCATTGATTTTTTGGCAGATCTGGCATACCATTTGCCCTTGGCAGGGTGTGAAAGTGGAACCTGTAACCTTGTGACACTATGTTCAAGACCCATTTGTCCTGGGTGATTCGGTGCCAGTTTTGAGAAAAAAGTGCTAGTTTTCCCCCTAAAGGAGCTGCCAGAAGATAAGTGCTTGGCGCTGGCAGGGGGAAGTCATTGGAACTGCTTTCTGTATGGCTGTAATTTGTCTTCTCCGCTTTTGGAGGTAGAAGCACCCCATTGTTTAGACCTGTATGAGCCTTGGGGCGGGGATCTGCCTCTAGGGCGCCTGTATCTGCCTCTTTGTGGCCTGTTTGACACTGGGAAGGACCAATTCTTTGTAGGCCAGTGTCTGCTAAATCTTGGAGGCTGTACCTGTAAGAAATCCTTGACTGTTTGCATAGATTTGGCTTTGTCCTCCATTTTCTTCAACACCTCTTCTGCTTTATCACCAAACAAGGTTTCATGCTGTAATGGAGCATCTAATAATTTTGCTTTAACATGATCAGGCAGATTCTGTTCCTTTAACCAAGCATGCCTCCTAATGACAGAACCCATAACAGCGGCTCTGCAGGAGGCCTCCAAAGAATCAAAGCCACATTGTAAAGTATGCCTTCCAACTTGTTCAGGTGCATGCAATAAATCCTGCATTTCTTTATTTTCTGCACATTCAGAATTTGTCAACATTTTCTGTTTAAGCAGTGACATAATGTATTGCTGATATTTAAGCATATGAAACTGACAATTTAAAGCCGTTATAGCCAAGGTAGCAGAAGTGTAAATCTTTTTTCCCCATCTGTCCAGTGCCCTGGAATCTCTGTCAGAGGGGGTAGGGTTTTTTGCATTGGAAGCCTTGACCCCCTTGGGACCCTGAGAGATGGTATCTGGGTCAGCAGCAGGGGTTTTAAAAATAAATTTGTGGGAGTCTGGAACCCTGTAGTATCTGCCTGGCTTAACAGGAGCTGGAGGTAAGGAGTTAGGAGTCAGACTGGACTCTGAAAATACACAATCTACAATGTCTAGCAAAGGTGGAATAGCCAAGGGCCTGTACTGAGGCAGTAAAAGAAAGTGTCTGAGCCTTTTCTTAGATTCTGAATAATCTTGGCTCTCCCAGTGGAAATGCTCCATCATGGTATGCAGTGTTTCCCCAAAAGAATATTCCTCAGGAGGAGAAGCTGAAGGGATAGATTCTTCAGCATCAGAATCCTCATAAGGAGGAAGAGTGTATTCCTGATCAGAAGAGGAATCAGATGAAATGGAAACCTGATCTGAAGATTCATATTCTACCTCTTGCCTAGGCCTCTTGTCAGGAGGGGGATGAGAACCTCTGATCAAAGTAATCAGGTCTTCGGCCATTTTGAGCATCTGTTTTTTAGGCATGGAGGCCTGGCCATGGGGCTGTTGTACTTGTTTCTTTGTCTTTAAAGCTGCTTTAGTCTTTGCCTTTGAAGCTGAAGTAGTTTTAACATACAATTGTGTAGGCTTGAAAACGCCCTCAGAAGCCGGTGGCTGCTCAGCGGCTCCGGACCCATCTGAGGGAAAGGTTTCCAAAGGTTCAATACCTTGAGTTTCTGTAGGCCTATTTGACTCCATGTGGGAGTCGGTATCGGTCTGCGGCTCTAAAGTAGCAGTCGTCAGGGGCTGCGAAAGCACCTCACTGAGAACCGAACCTCGTCGTCGGTTTTGGACCTCAGATGCCTGTCCTTCTCTTTTTCTTTACGTTTTTTGAAAAATCCGGTAGACTGCTGTTCCGATGGCATTACATAATTAAATCTTCTGCCAAAGTAATGAAATGCAAAATCGTACCGACACTTAATAGTGTATTGGTTAAATCTAGCACAGAACCAACAACTAGCAACATTGTGGTCAGGGCCTAGGCAAGGAATGCAGTAAGAATGAAAATCCTTATGAGGTATTTGCTTCCCACAAGAAATACAATTATTAACTTTTTCTGACATCGGTCTGGAGCAAGAAAAAAGTTTCCCCAACGAGGTACTTAGCTTTTAATGAAGACTTCGGATCTGAAATTCGAACTTGAAAATCTCAGGAGTCGGCCGACCAGCACTTGCAAACTGCTTTTGCTTCGGGCACCGCGTGGCAAGAAAGACTGAAGAAAATGGCGTCAGCTGCATCTTTTATACCCCTGGCGCATTGACGTCAAGGAGGAGGTGACAGCAACCGATGCCGGACCTAGACTTTGGAATTCAGGCCGACTGCGGGTAGCCTGCCAGCAGGATAACCTAATTGTAATGACTGCAACAGTGAAACACGATGAACATGCGAGTTTCAGTTCAGCGGCATACGCAATGTCTAGAGCTAGAAGTTTTTGCATGGTCTTGAAACAGAAATAATTACTAGGTTTCAAATGTAAAACCGTTTTAGGACTTCCAAGTTCTGCAAACTTCTGAGAGATATATACTTCTCACACAGAGATGTTAAAATTCTGTTAGTATCCGTTTAGCCTGGGAACTGAAGTCAGGTGACAGAATGATGCCATCCTAGCTAACCCAGCAGTAATGTTTAATATTAATTTGGGAACTCTCTGAGAGAGATAATGCATTTTGTGTTTTGTCTTTGAACTGGGAACCTCCATCATCTGCACATGCTTTGCTAACAGTAACTAACTAGGAAAAAGTAATTTCTTTTAGATATAGCTAGCAATATAGTAAAGATTAGTTTAGATGTTTTCTGTACTTATTTGACACGGTCCTGCAAGGTTTTAAAATATTTCCTGTGATTTTGAACTCTGAAGTCACTGTGTTGAGTTACTGAGTATTGTCTTGTTGTTTTATTATTAAATATATTTAAACCTATCTTTGAGGCTATTTATCAGACATGCTATTTATGAGACATACTTAAGCTCTTGGAGTACTTGCATATGTATTTGGTGATGCTGTACAGGCCATTCCTAAACAGCCTTGCTTGGTCAGACTACCACTTGGATTATTAGTAACATTACACAGTAGGATTGGACACCCTTTGTAACAGCCTTATAGTAGCTGATAAGTGAGGGTGGCTGGTGGCAGCTGGTACTACCTTATAGTCTGGGCAAAAGGGGGCATAGCTAGTAAACCTGTGCCAACCTTTCCCAGGTGTGTGTGTGTGTGTGTGTGTGTGTGTGTGTGTGTGTGTGTGTGTGTGTGTGATTTTGTGTTTGTATATCAATCAAACCTCAAAGTTTGTGTGGGTCAGCTACTTGGGAAGGGACATCAAGCACTGGTTGGACAGAGAGGGTGCTGGAGGTCTTAGCTTGGTCACTCAGCTGAGATCTTAAATAGTTATGCCAGTGGGGAGTCTTACTGGGGATCTGGAGAAAGAGGCAGAAACCAGCCACAGACTGACTGTGATCTCTGTATGCTCTTAAGGGAAATTGTACTTTACTGTGTGTGTATTAGTCATCTTCCCATTGTGTATGTCCCCCACTGTTGTCAGTGGGGAGGATTGAGGCTCCTTGATTACTGGGCCAGTACAGGGGTGTTGCATATTAATTGGTTCGCAGTGGTGGGATATCCACATCACATATTAATTGGTAAGCAGTGGTGGGATATCCACATCACATATTAATTAGTGGGATAGCCACATCACATTAATTGGCTTGTAGTGGTGTGGATATTGAATTCCTGTAGCCTGTGTACAGTGGTCACTGAAGGTGTTTGCACTCTCAATCAGATATGCAGTGAACATTCAGAGTTTATATCACAATTTCTTACAAGGAGCCAGTTGGCTGAAACATGCCAGGCTAAAGGACTGGTGCATACCAACCTGACTAAAGCAGACATGATTGCAGCTTTAGTCACAGCTGCATCACAGAATAGCAACCAGGAGGACAATCAAACTGGCCGTGATGTACAACTCTTAGAAAATGGGCAGCTCAGCCTTTCCATAGAGGACTTAAAAATCCATCTGGAGTTAAAAAGACTTGAGCTGGAGGTCAAGCGTTTGTATATAGAAGCAGCAGAGAAACTGAGATGTCTTGAGGTGGAGTAAAATGAGAAACTGCGATGGCTAAGGAGAAGGAGAGGCAGAGGCAACATGAAAAGGAGATGCTGACTCTTCATCATAGTCATGAAGGTAATAGGGAATGGAGCAATTGAACCCCAGAAGCAACAAAGGTCAGTACATTTCTTCCAATTTACAGTGGGGGATAATTTTGATAGTTTAATTCACGTTTGAGAGGCTGTATAACCAGTATAATGTTGACCAAGGGCTCTGGGTACAGTTCCTGACCTCCTTACTCCATGGTAAAGCTGCAACTGTTATTTCTAAACTGTCTGATGCTGATTGTTTAAATTATAATATTGTAAAAAAATTATTTGCTAGAATGTTTTAAGTTAACACCTAAAGCTTACAGGAACAAGTTTTGTGAGCATAGACGCAAGACAGATGAAAGTGTGTGTAAATATATTGCTGAATTAAGCACTTCTTTTCATAGGTGGGCGAGTGGATGTCAAGTCACCACTTTTGAAGGGCTGGCAGGCCTTTTGTTGAGGGAACAAGTCCTTAGCACTTTGCCTGAGGACATGAGAATCTGTTTAGCTGATGGACAATGCAGTACTGCAGAAGAGTTGGGGAAGAAGGGAGACCTATACCTAGCAAGCAGGGCACCAATGTACAGGAAAGGGACACCCAGTGCTGCTTATGGGTCTAAGGGAACCCATGGTGGGCAGCCCAGATTGTCCCAACAGAGTCCGTCAGTAGCAGGTATACGTCCAGGACCAAGGGTTAAATGTTTAAATGCAATCAGTGGGGCCATGTAGCATACAGATGTCCATGGAGGCAAGGTGGGGAAAAAAAAGGTGGGAGAGCCAGTAAGTGGGAATGACAAAATGCCAGCAGCAAGTTGTCTCGAGACAACAAGGGTACCAAACTACCACAAGAGGTTTTACCTTATCTTAGGGGATGGGAAAAAGGCTACTGCTAAGACAGACACAACCTCTGACCTAACCATTGTGAAGTCTGCAATGGTTAAAGAGGAGCACTACTTGCTTGGACAATCTACTCCACTCAGTTTTAGGAGGTACCCCATTCCAAATACCTTTGGGTAGGGTACACCTTGACTGGAAGGGTGGAAAAGGAAGCCAGCAAGTAAGTGTGTGAGGATATCCCTGCAGATGTTCTCATAGAGAATGATTTTGACAATGCAATACCATGTTTGCATGCAGTTACATGCAGTCAGGCTTGGAGACAAGCATATGGGTCTGGTAAGCCTGGGGGAGACCCATACAGACCACATATTTGCAGCCAGGACTGGTGAGGTGGTTACTTCAGGGAGGGAGCTACCCTGTAGCAGTGAGACAGAAGATGAGCCACAGCTGGTTGTGGGTACTGATGTTCCCTTGGACAGACAGACTGCAAGGACAGAGGTGAGTAGTAGTACCCAGGCTGACAGTGAGGCACCGCAGTCAGAGCATACCAGACTTCCTGTGGAAGGAGTGCTGGGAAGGGTTAGAGAGAGAGTTGAGACAGGCTTATCTCTCAGACCCTACATTACAAGACCTGAGGGAAGTAGCTAGTGAGGCACCTGATTCTCAAGGGAAGGGGGAATCTATATACTGGGAAAAAGGGTTACTGTATAGAGAGAGGATTACTGTATAGAGAGTGGACCCCTTAGGAAGGGCTAGAGGATGAGAGAATACAGTAGTTGGTAGTGTCCAGAGCCTACCGTCTGGCACTTCTATCTACAGCTCATGATATTCCCTTTGCAGGTCATATAGGCATAAAACGTACAAAGAGACGTATTATGCAGAACTTCTATTGGCCTGGGATTTCTAGAGATGTAACAGGGTACTGCAAGACCGAGGAGCAGTGCCAAAAGGTAAGCAAGGCAGGAGACAAGGTGAAAGCTCCTTTGATGCCTTTGCCTGTGATTCAGGAGTCATTTCAGAG
Organism: Protopterus annectens; assembly: GCF_019279795.1. Lineage (NCBI taxonomy): Eukaryota > Metazoa > Chordata > Ceratodontiformes > Protopteridae > Protopterus > Protopterus annectens. Next base: position 350,676,099 of record NC_056741.1, on the reverse strand, counting down.
GGTAGCTATGTATATTGTGGGGCCTCCAAGTACCCTAAGTTCCACAGGGAAAAAGTATATCCTAGCGGTAGTAGATTATGCTACCAGACCCTGAGGCAGTAGCTCTGTCCATCATTGAGGCAGAAAAGGAGGCAAATGCTTTGTTAGAGATTTTCAGCAGAGTAGGTTTCCCAAAAGAAATACTAAGTTACAAGAAATGCAATTTTCATGTCAGATCTGCTGGCTTGTCTGTGGAGGTACTGTGGGGTGAAGCACCTAATGACTATCCCCTACCACCCCAGCCTAATAGATTGTTGAGAGGTTAAACTCTATACTCAGTCCATGCTACGAGCATTTCCAGACCAGTTTAAGAGGGAGTGGGACAAATATTTGTCCCATCTGTTTGTTTACAGTGAGGTTCCCCAGGAATCCACAGGTTTTTCACCCTCTGAGTTGCTGTATGGGTATAGGGAAAGGGGGGCCTCTGATTCAAGATGAGTGGGAGGATGAGTGTAAATCCCAGAAAGAGTCTGTTGTGGCATACGTCCTAAAAGGACAAGGCTCAGGGAAGTCATGGGCTTGGCCCAGGAGAACCTGAGAGAAGCCCAACAGCAGAAAAAGGTCTTGTATGATAGGAATGCTCGAGCTAGACAGTATGCTGTAGAGCAGCAGGTAATGGTTCTCATTCCTGTCGGATACAATAAGCTGCAGGCAGCTTGGGAAGAACCCTACAAAGTGGTAAGGAAGGTCAGTGATGTTAACTAAATGGTAGAACTGCTAGGCAGGGGCATAAATTGCACCATGTTAACATGATGAAACCTTACCATGATAGAGAGGCTCTTGTGCTGAGTATTTGCAGAGTTTGGCAGGAGGACTCTGAGGGGCATCTCCTGATCTCCTCAGTTAGGCTTGGACCGACACTCAGTGGAAGGGGTAGCAATGTCCCAGCAACTATCCACTACCCAGGTTCAAGAAATACAAGCAGTGTTACAGGAGCTTGGGGGCATATTCATTGGGAAACCAGGGTGTACCCACCTGGTGCAGCACCATGTGGATACAGGACCCCAAAGGCCTATTAACCAGGCCTCTAACAGACTGGTAATTCAGGAGTCCAGCAGTCCCTCCCCAGTGGTGCTGGCACCAAAGAAGGATGGCAGCACCAGATTCTGTGTGGACTACAGGAAATTAAATAGCCACACAGAGTCAGATGCTTACCCCATGCCTAAGCCAGATGAAGCCCTAGAAGAGCTGGGTGGGACTAAGTATGTTAGCACTACTGATCTTACCAAGGGTTACTAGCAGGTGTCCTTGACTCTCAGTGTTCGAGAGAGGTTATCCTTTATGACTCCTTTTGACTAGTACGAGCTCACGAAGATGTCCCTTGGGATGAAAAATGCCTCAGTGACTTTCCAGAGGCTGGACTATATCCTAGCAGGAGCAGGAGATTTTGCCCTTGGTTACCAAGATGATATTGCCATCTTCCTTGCAAGAGCACCTTCAGCATGTCAGGGAGGCGCTGTGCAGACTATAGAGGGCAGGGCTGACCATTAAGCCCAGCAAATGTCAGGTGCGTATGGCAGAAGTCTCCTACCTGGAACAGAGTGGGGAGTGGTAAGATCAGGCCAGAACCTGCCAAATTGGAAGCCATTCAAGCATGGCCTGACCTGTTACCAAAAAGCAGGTGAGATCTTTCTTAGGGAAAGCAGGGTACAACATAAAAAGTTCACCCCCAGTTATAGTACATTAGCTGCTCCCCTCACAGACCCGACAAGGGAAACAGGCCAGATAAGGTAGTGTGGACCCCAGCATGTGAGCAGGCATTCCAGAAGCTTAAAGAAGCTTTGGGAGGAGCCCTTGTGTCAGCCAGTCTACATTACCACAGAGAATTTGTTGTGCAGGTGGATGCTTCAAACCATGGTGTTGGGGCTGTACTTAGCCAGGTTTCCTCAGAGGGAGAGGAGCACCCAGTGGTATATCTCAGTCATAGGCTCCAACCCAGGGAGGAATGCTATGCAGCTGTAGAAAAGGAATACCTAGCCATAGTGTGGGCACTGCAGAAAATTCAGACGTATCCGTATGGAAGGAAATTCACTCTAGTTACAGACCACAATCCCTTAACATGGCTACATCGAGCCAGCCAGCAATATGCCAAGCTACTAAGGTGGAGCCAAGGGTTGTAAGCACATGATATGACATTACAGCACCGTAGTGGGGCTAGCAATGCCAACACAGATGGGCTCTGAAGACAGGGAATGGGGCAAGTTATTCCCAGATAGGCTCAACCCTCTCAAGAAATGTTTCTCAAGGGTCACTTGATAAACTAGATTGAGTTTTCGGGGAGGGGGACTTGTGACAGTGCCAACCCAGCTATCAGGAATTCTGTAAATAATTCTATGTCATTTGTGAATATTGAGAAGATTTATGCAGAACTGTACTGTCATTTGTGAATATTCACATGATTGTACAGAACCATATGTTATGAATGTAACCACAGCATACCCTACTGGAACATAGAAGATTAACTTAAAAAACTTCAAGAAAAATAAATTGAAATTAAGTGCTTTATGATGTGCTATAAATGTTAGTTTCAGTTCGCCAGCATACACAATATCTTGAGGTAGATGTTTTTGTATCGTCTTGAAACAGAAATAATTACTATGTTTCAAATGTAAAAGCATTTTATTATTTTACTACTTCCAAGTTCTGCAAACCTCAGAGATATATACTTCTCACACAGAGATGTTAAAATTATGTTAGTGTCTGTTTAGCCTGGGAACTGAAATCAGGTGACAAATAGTGATGTCATCCAAGCTAACCCAGCAGTAATGTTCAACATTAATTTGGGAACCCTCTCAGAGAGAGAGACAATGCATTTTACATTTTGTGTTTGACCTGGAAACATCCATCACCACCATCATCTGCACTTGTTTTGCTAATAGTAAGTAACTAGGGAAAAGTAATTTCTTTCAGATATAGATAGGAATACAGTAAAGATTAGTTTAAATGTTTTCTGTATTTGAGACTGTCCTGCAGTGCTATTTTAAAATATGCCCTGTGATTTTGAGCTCTGAAGTCACTGTGGTTGAGTTAGAGTATTGTCGTCTTGTTCTTTTATTATTTATTATTAAATATATTTAAACCTGCCTTTGTGGCTGATATTTGAAAGACATATTTAAGCTCTTAAGAGTACTTGCAAATGTATCTGGTGACACTGTACAGACCACGCTTAAATAGCCTTGCTTGGTCAGACTATCATTTGCATTATTAGTAACATTACACAGTAGGACTGGACACTCTTTTTAAATTACCTTATAGTAGCTGATAAGTGAGGGTGGCTGGTGGCAGCTGGTACTACCTTATAGTCTGGTCAAAAGGGTGCACAGCTAGTAAACCTATGCCAGCTTTTCCCAGGTGTGTGTGTGTGTGTGTGTGTGTGTGTGTTTGTATATCAGTGCGTGCGTGCCTGTGTGTGACAGCTACTTGGGCAGGGACACTAAGCACTGGTTGGACAGAGAGGGTGCTGGAGGTCTAAGCTTGGCCACTCGGCTGAGATCTTAACCCTATAGCTATGCCAGTGGGAAGTCTTATAGGGGATCTGGAGAAAGAGGCAGAAACCAGCCCCAGACTGACTGTGATCTCTGTGTACTCTTAAGGAAAATTGTACTTGACTGTGTGTGTACTTATCATCCCATTGTGCACGTCCCTCACTGTTGCCAGTGGTGAGGATTGAGGCTCCTTGATTATTGGGCCAGTGCAGGGGCGTCACAATAAGTATCGGATTACTGCTTCCATTTCAACACAACACATGATTCTGATGCTTTTGACGGCTGCATATCTTTGCTGTACTAAAGACATTGCAAAAAAAAAAAAAGTTGTCATGGGACTAGTCTACACAAAACCTGCACAACACAGACAACACAACATTGTACACTATTCCGTCTGTTCTCATGAGTCTAGGGTATAATTTTATATTCTTAAATGAGAAAGAAACTGCTGATATAACCCACCCTTGAGAAATTATTCACAGGACAACTTTCAAAAATGCTAGAAGAAGCTCCAGTTAGCAAAGTGATAGGAATTAGAAGAAGACTGAAGGAGTTGTTGGCCATTTCCTTTATGATGCTTGACCTATGAACCCAGATACTGCAGATAAAGTATTAGCCTTAAGACAGTTACACTGTCTGCAGTGAAGCAGGAAAGGACTAAGACAAAAAGTGTTTTTACAACAAGGAATGCTGCACACATTCTTTTGTCTTATTTCAGTGTATGCAGATTTTTTTTTTATGGGTGCTAAAGGACTGTGCACTTGGCATAGCCTACCCTCGCAAACTATTTTGTCACCACCTTGGACGCAAACTATTCTGTCACCACCTTGGACACAAGGCATTTTATATCAGACCTCATATCTTAAAAGCAGTGAAAACAGCAGTGCCACAGTTTGGGAAACTATGAGATTTCAGAACTGATCTATGTACTGTTACAGCTGATTACTGCTGAGCAAATGAGGCAAGACAAGTCACCCTTTATCTTTTCAGCTGTGACCATGACCATTACGTACATGCCATAATCAGTGTTCAGTATATTGCATATTCCTCTGACATTTAGGTGACCACAAGATGCATGGTTACGCTTTCACATCTGCAGGCTAGATTCACATTCCAGTTTTGGTGGGGGAGTGGAGCGTGGCTCTCCTAATGTACTGTCATTCAATGGAGATGTTAAACTAGGTGGTAGTTCAGATGAATGTTAGAAATCTCACATTACATGGTGGTGACCAGCAAGATAGCTTCAGGTACCCTTACCAAATTTCCTCTCATTGATGTTAACACTTTGGACACCATTTGGAAGATGTCAAAGTTGTAGGAGGATCCACCCACTCAACAAAACAAAATTAAGTAAAATGATTTAAGTCTACTTAAGTAAAAAGACTACTTACAGTCTCTAAGAATACCCACTTAATCAGCCACTGTATAGTACAATTTGTGTGATGCACCTGTGGCTGTGTCTTTTACATAAGAGGCCCAAATAAAAGTCAAAACAAAACTGAAAGTTCACTTCTGTATATTCACAACTTTTTTTTCAATAAAACAATGGTGACTGGATAACTGTGTTATCACCTAAGTGTACAGAGAAAGTCAGCTTCCTGTTTTGTGGTTATTTACTTCTCGTTGCCTGGCAGTGGTTTGCCTTCTGGGAGGTGCAGTGTCATAGTACCTGATAAAGAAACTGCTAAGTTCATAAATGTGACTACACTTTTTCAGGTGTAGCCAATCAAATTATGACAAATGTTGGCACGTGTATATAAAAAAAAAAAAAAAAAAAACGTTCACAAGGCACATATTTATATGCTCAATGAACTGAATGACCAACAAAAATAATCAGCAGTTATACAGGTTTGCCGTGGCATTTGACAACCAATACTATAACAAAACCAGCAGCTGGGGGGGACCTATCTTGTGCAGTGAGGGCACTTTCCATTAGAAAGTGGCTTGCCTATATAAACACCACCAGAGGAGAAGGCACATGAAAGCACTTCAAAGTCTGCAAAGGCATATATTAGTTGGTTTACCAATGTTTACCTGAGATGCACTACTTTTGACTGATGGTTTTCTTAAAGATAAATTTGAAATTTAAAAAAATGGAAAAATATAAAAAAAAAAATCTTTCTAAGGGAGAAGCCCCTCCCCTCACATGCCCATGTGGAGGGCATGCCCCCTTGCCCCCATGAATTAAATATAGCAACTCTTTGGTCACTCTACAGTGGAGAAAAGAACAAAAACCCTGCAAAAGTGACCTGCTGACTCAAAGTACTCAGCACACTGTAGTGAAACATGGCAGGACATTAAACTTTTAAAAAGGAGAACAACAAACTGGGGTATCAATGAAGCATGGATATACCATATTAGGGTGGCATTCCTGTGCAATCACGCTTAGATGTGCATGTGTCAGATAACAATTACCATTTACTAGTAGGAATAAAGAAAGTGATGTTCTTAAAAGTGAAACCAAAGTTATGAAGTTATGTACTTACTATAACAATAGATCTGGGTTATCAGTTTCCTTCCTTCCTCAATGTATGGGTCTTTCGGATCAGCTCTCTGGCCAATATAGACTTTGGATCCAAAGCTCAGGTCCTCCCTTTATTCATAATTCCCCTTCTGTCCCCACCATTACCTCAGCCTGAGTTTGTCCGTAAGCACACAATGGATATGTTCTGCTCTGGAGCTAGAAGAGCATGTGAATGTATCCAGGAGTCAGACAATACCATCATACCATAAAGCTTATAAGACTAACTTCCAAAATGACAGGAGGAGGAAGAAGACTGGGAAGTTGAGGAAGGACAGAAGCAGACAATACAGATCTCTCAGTATGGCAAGTACATAACTTTCATATCTAATCTCTCTTCCGTCTGTTCTTCAATGTAGGGGACAAAGTCCCCAGCTAATGAATTCTTGAGGTGGTCTCATGGAAGGATTCTGGAGGATGGCTGAACCAAAGCCAGCTCTATCTTTGTGGAGCAAATCCAGTTTATAATGAGAAATGAAAGTACAAACATTGAACCAAGTGGCAACAGCACAAATATAATCAATAGGGGCTCTTGAGAAAAAGGCGGTAGAAGTAGACACATCTAGTTAGGATCATAGGAGGTTACTAGGCTAATGGCCCTGGGGCCCTTACAAACCTATCCAAGAGTCTATCCCCAAAAACAGAAGTCAGTCAGCACCTGTTCCCCTGTCATTGAGGGACACAGGTGGAACCCCTGGGACAAATTTGTGGTTTCCCATCCACTCATCAAGGTTGCACTTGAAGATGGTCAGTGAGGTAATCTGACGTCTATGGGAACTCTATTCCAGAGACGGGGCAGCCTCTGGGAGACAAACCTGCATCTCCAGCAGGTTTTGTTGATGTTGCATTTTAGATTCAGGCCTTTTGAGTGGGCAGTGCGTGAGTAGTTAGACATATGGATATGGAGCACCTCTAGTAGGCGAGACACCTTGTAGGCGAGACACAGTTCACCTCTGAGCAACCTGTATAATACAGACTAGAGTGATAGTGATTTGAGCCTGTCTGCATAGGATAGGTGGAGGCCATGGATTCTCTTTATGATGCATTTCTGCAGCCTTACCAGTTGGTGCAGATATTTGGAGAGGTACATACCAAACGGGGCGTTATACTAAATTATTGGCCTAATGAGGGAGAAGTATAGAGGTAATGGCCTCCTTTTTTCTGGATGCAATCCAGTTACTTATAAGATAAACCAAGTAAAAGGCTTTCCTGACCACTGCCGCTACCGGATGGTTGAATACGAGATTATCAACCTGAATGCCTAGGTCTATCATCACAGGTTGTGTGTTTAGGCGGTTATCATTGATGTGGTAATCAGCAGGGGCCATGTTTTTGCTGAATGGCATGATGATGCATTGATTTGCATTTAGCTTGAGGTCATGACTGTCACTAGTCATTAGTTGCTGTGAGACCCTCTTGCAGTATGTTAACATCATCTGGGGAGTCAATGGCAGCACCCAACTTACAGTCGTCCGCAAACCTGGTCAGCCACAGGCCTTTTGTCTTTGCCTAGACCTCCAAGAAGTAGATGCCAAACAGTAGGGATTGCAGGACAGATTCCTGGGGAATTCCGCTAGTGACAGGTCTGCTACTGGAGGTGGAGGTGCCTATTTTGACCTTGAGGGTCTGGTCAGTGAGGCAGTTGGCCACCCAACTGAGGTAGGGATTTATGCCAAGTTGTGTTAGCTTTTTGATGATGCCTGAGTGGGGGACTGTGTCAAAGCCGTTGGCCAAGTCAAGGTAAGCTGCATGTACTGACTTTCCTTCATCCAGGGCCTCGGTGACAGTCTCAAAGAAGTCAACCAGGTTCAACAGGCAAGATCTGCCCTCGAAGAATCCAAACTGGGTGGGGTCAAGTGCTTGGAGAATACCTATATCCCAGTTTATGAGATACATAACATGCTCCATGGCTTTACAGATACGACTTGTCAAGCTAATGGGGCAATAGTTTCCAGGGTGAGTAGTGGCACCACCTTTGTGCAAGGGGATGACAATGGTAGTTCTCCACTCTGTTGGGATGAAGCCTGTACTTAGGCTGTGGTTGAATAGGGCGCTCAATGGCAAGCCAATTCTTGCTGGAGATAGCCTTCTTACAAATATAATCTTGTTTCTTCTCCTTTGACAATAAGGTGTATGTGACTATACAGTTGATATCCTTGTACATACTTTGAATGTTTAACAACAGCTGTTACAACCTATGATTTCTTGAGAAACTTTACAGTAGAATATTTGCCTTGTACAAATTTGGTGTAAATATCCAGAGCTGGTTCACACCATTATTTATTTATTTATTTATTTTTTTTGGTGGTGTTTTTTTTGTTGTCATGTTTTTGAGTGACTATATAATTAGTTACTTCTGTCCTATTTCTTGATATGAATTCTACATCTGCTCAGACCAGGATATTTCTTTCTTGTTATTATGTCCAACACAATGATACATTCAGTTTCCAATTTTTTGTGCAATGTATTAATGCCTTTTTAAAATTTCTTGTGTATGTGGAACTTATCTCCCTGGGCCTCCACTGAAAATCGACATAAATCCAGTTGGACTAGCCCGGTCAACAAATGTAAAATAAATAATAAAATAAAATTAAAATAAATAAATAAATAAAATGGTGCAGAATACAGCCTGGGATGCTATCAGGTCCCATGGAAGTGTGTTCTTGGCCTGGGATAGGGCCTTTAACATGATCTACGGAGATGTGAGGTTCAGGACAAGTATTGGGAATGTCAAAAGGGCCTTTTGGGGGGACAGGGGGATGACATTTTAACTGAACCTATCTGCTAACAGGTTGGCTAAGTCAACAGGATCACTGTAGGTGATACTGTTAAGTACTAATTCAAAACAAACCTGAGCTTTGCCATGGAGGTTCCTGACATAACTGAAGAAGGCTTTGTGGTTTCCCTTTGTTTTGTAGGCTAGTTTCAATTCATAATTGGCTTTAGAGTTTTGCACTAGTGATCAAATTTGCTTGTTGAGGCTAAGGAGGGAGTTTTTCCAATTTGGAATTTGCTCCTTTTTGCCCTTGGACAACAGTTTCTTCCACTTGCTGTAAAGCCTGTTGATAGAGGATGTCCACCAAACAGGTTTGTGTTATGAGCAACAGGTTTTAGTTCTGTTGGGTATGGCTGAGTCCATGCAGTTGTACAGGTACTTGTATACTGCATTCGCATACTGTTCAGCATACTTATCTCCATCCTCTAAGGTGGCGGAGGTGTGAAGTTACAGATACCCTCCCCTTGGGTGGAGGTGTGAATGTACAGATACCCTCCCCTTAGAAGGTTGTAGTCAGCTTTTGCTACGTTTTTAGCTTGATTATGGCTGGGGGCGGTTGGGTGGGACAGAAACTGCTAACGAGACAGTCTGATGGTCTGATCTCACTAGGGAAGCACATACTATGGGAGTGATGTAGCAGTCACCAATGTTGGTGAGAACCAAGTCCAGAATGTTACCTCCCCCCATGTGGGGGATGAGATGAGATGGCCTAGTGCATTAGAATTGATTAAGTCAAGGCATCATCGAGTGAGTGCATTAGTGCAGGAATAGTTCACCCAGTCTATGGTGGGGAAGCTGAAGTCACCAAGGATCAGGGTGTTAGGGGGTACCTTGATGGAGTCAAGTAGATCCAGGTAAATGAGCTTTAATGGGTTTGTACAAGTTCAGGTCCCTCTCCTTGTATATATAGGAGATGCAGTCAGTCACATAAAGTACAGTTGTGTACACTTACCATAAATGTAGATGTTAGAGTGTATTCACTGTTGCAGTCATTACATTTGGGTAATCTGCTGGCAGGTTGCCCTCAGTCGGCCTGAATAACAAAGTCTTGGGTCCTGCGTCAGTTACTGTCTCCTCTTCCATGATGTCAGGTCGTCAAGGGTATAAAACATGCAGCCAACGCCATTTTATTCAGTTTGTCTTGCACCAGATGGCAGGTGCCCCCCAAATGGGGAGCAAAAAAAAAAAAATATATATATATATATATATATATATATATATATAAACAGAAATATATGTAGATGCACTTTTAGCAACATAAACTTAATCTTCATCTAAAAGCAAATACAGCACAAAGGCTTTAGACTATAGTGAAGGAAAGAGAAGTTATAGAAAAGGGGGATGGGTGGGTGGGTAACCCAGACTGCAACAGTGAATATACTCGAACATCTACATTTATGGTAAGTGTGCACAAAGTACAGTTTTGTACCTACCATAAATGTAGATGTCCGAGAGGTATGCATCTGCAGTCCTAACAAATGGGTTGTCCTGCCTCAGGCAGCCCTTCGGTCGGCCGGATTCCAAAGTCTGGGTCTGGCCTCGGCTGATGTCGCACTTCACCCGACGTCATAGCTGCTGTCAATTGGGTATAAAGGCATCAGCAGACGCCATTTTCCTCAGTGTTTCTTGCCCCAGATGCCAGGTGCCCTCTAGGAAGGCTAAATTTGGATAAATGCAAATGATTCCAAACAGTAGAGAGCAAACAAAAATAAACATGTATGTACATATATACAAACAAATACACCATAATAGATTCCCCCAGCTAGCTACAAGATGGGCAAATACCCTAGGAGTACCACAGAGGGGAAGGAGGGTGGGTAATCCTGACTGCAGATGCATACCTCTCGGACATCTACATTTATGGTAGGTACAAAACTGTACTATGTCCTTCAAGGATGCATCTGCAGTCCTAAAAAATGGGTAGAATGCCATAGCCAAACTGGGGGAGGAGGCACTAAGAAGATTATGGTGTAGCTAAGATCCCTTGCAAAACAGCAGTGGCAAAACCTGCTCGGGATCTGGAGTATAAAGGCAGATTGTAATGCTTGGCAAATGTATGCACGGTGCTCCAAGTAGCAGCCTCTAAAATGTCTTTGGTAGCCACTCCTCGTAAGAAAGCTGTAGTATTGGCTGTAGCCCTTGTGGAGTGAGGTCTGATGTTTTCTGGAGTTGTCTTCCCATGAAAGGAGTAACAAAATTTAATGCAATTTCCTATCCATTTTGAGATTGTCTGTTTTGAAATTGCTTTTCCTTCCATTCCTGCTGCATATGCTACCAGAAGCTGGTCAGTTTTTCTATTGTTCTTGGTTCTGTCCAGGTAGTAGCGCAATTGCCTGTGTACATCCAAGGTGTGCAGTAATCTTTCCCCCCTGTTCTGTGGGTTTGGGAAGAATGTTGGTAGGTGGATTGCTTGGTTCAATGATACCCTGGAGACCACCTTTGGCATAAAAGTAGGGTTAGTTCTCAAGGACACACTATCCTGATGGAAGATAAGGAAGGGTTGTACTGCCATTAATGCCTGTAATTCAGAAACCCTTCTTGCTGAAGTGATTGCAAGCAGGAAAGCAGTTTTCCAAGATAAGAACTGTAATTCTGCTGTTGCTGCTGGTTCAAAAGGGGGAAGTGTTAACTTTTCTAGCACAAAGTTCAGGTCCCATGTAGGCAGAGGTGGCTTCCTTGGAGGCTTTACATTTTTAATTCCTCTCAGAAACTGCCTGAGTAGAGGATGAGAGAAGACTGGAGGATCCATGTTGTATTCTGCTGAAATTGCTGATGCATGAATCTTGATGGAGGAGTAAGACAGGCCATTGTGGAAAAGTTCTGCTAAATATTCCAGGATGTTAGCTATGTTTGCCAATGATACATTTTCTCCTTTTGCTGCACTCCAAATGAGGTATCTTTTCCATTTTGCTGAATAAGTCTTCCTTGTGGAGGGTCTGCGAGCCTCCCGGATAATGTCTTTAACCCTCTGAGATAAATCTGGGTTATTTTGTTTTATGTAAGATTCCAAGCAGCTAGCTGCAGTGTTTTCAAGTTTGGATGCAGGATCTTGAAGTTGTTCTGTGTTAGCAGCAGAGGAACTAGAGGTAGAGGCCATGCGTGTGCCCGAGACATACTTCTCAGAAGCGGGTACTAATGCTGCCTCGGCCAGTCTGGAGCTATCAGTATGATCCTTGGGTGATCTTCTTTGATCTTCAGTAGCACTTTGTGCATCAAAGGAAGAGGTGGGAATGCATATGCTGTTAGGTTTTCCCAACTGAAGGATAGGGAGTCCACCTTCCAAGCAAGTGGGTGGTATGTCCTTGTGCAGAATTTTTTCAATTGGTGGTTGTGTGGGGATGCGAACAGGTCTATTTCTGGTAGCCCCCATTTCTCTGTAATGGTTTTGAAGATGTCCGGATGCAGCATCCATTCGTGGGCATCCGTGGTAGTTCTGCTTAAGGTGTCTGCTAATATATTTTCTTTTCCTGGCACAAATATGGCCTGGAGCTGAATGTTGAGGTTCAGGGCCACATTCCACAGGTCCATTGCCATCCGGCATAGAGGATATGAATGTGTGCCTCCCTGCTTGTTGATATACCACATAACTGTGGTGTTGTCCGTCCTTATCAGCAAATGACCTTGTTGAAGAAACGGTCTGAATGTCTGAATTGCCTGTTTCACTGCCAGCATCTCTTTCTGATTTATGTGTAGGTTCAGCTGGTCCTGTGCCCATAGGCCTTGTATACACTTGTCTGCCATGTGTGCCCCCCAACCGAGGTCTGAGGCGTCCATGGTGATAGTCTGGCTTGGGTGAGGGCTGTGGAAAGGCAGTCCTTTGTTCAACTGACAGGCCTGAGCCCACCACAGGAATTCTTGCTTCAGGCATGGAATTATTGGAATTTGGGTTTCTAGGCTGTGCTTGTGCTGAGACCATAAATTCCTTAGGTACCATTGCAACTTCCTCATATGTAGTCTGGCATGTGGGATCAATATTATGCAGGATGCCATGTAACCCAGGGCTTGCAGGATTTTCCTTGCTGTAAGCTGGTTCTGCGTTGTTAATGCCTTGAAATAGAGTGGTAGTTGTTTTTGCTTTTCTGCTGTGAGAAATGCCATTTGATTTGATGTGTCCAGTTCTGCACCCAAGAATGTAATCCTTTGGGATGGTACCAGCCTTGACTTTTTTATGTTCACTGTGTATCCCAAGGCCTGCAGTAGGTGAATGACCTTTTCCAAATCTTTTGTTAATTTGATCTTGTTGTCCGCTTGTATCAGGCAGTCGTCCAGGTATGGATAAATTTGAATTCCCTGTAGCCTGCAATGAGCAATTACTGATGCCAGGCATTTCGTGAATACTGTGGGTGCAGTAGATAAGCCAAAGGGCAATGCTGAGAATTGATAATGCTCTGATCCTGCAAGAAATCTGAGGTATCTTCTGCAATCTGGTCGAATAGGGATGTGCAGGTATGCCTCCTTGAGATCTAGAGTTACCAGCCAAGCCTCCTTGCCCAGCATGGTAAGAAGGTGCTGTAGGGTCAGCATTTTGAATTTTGGAACAATGAGATATGTGTTGAGAGCGGACAGGTCGAGAATAGGCCTCCATTGGTTTTCTTTTCTTGGCACCAGGAAAAGTCTGGAATAAAATCCTTGTCCTTGTTCCATAGCCGGTACCTTTTCTATAGCTCTCATCCTTAGTAAGTGGTTGATTTGTCCTAGAGCGTTTGTCTTTTGGTTTGGTGGTAGGTTTGGCATTCCTCTCTTCCTTGGTAGAGTATGGAAGTGAAACCTGTAACCTTTGTCTATTGTCTGTAAAATCCATTTGTCTCCTGTAATGTAATGCCAGTTTACTGAAAATAAGGCTAGCTTTCCGCCTAAGGGTGCTTCCAGTTGCTCCCTGGTAGGCGGTATCAGAGCCAAGTCACTGTGACTGTCCTGTGGAAATGGTAGTAGCTGGATCTGCGGCAGTACTTCTCTGGTTGTTAGGCTGCCACTGACGTCCCCTGTAGGCACCTCTGGATTGACCTCTGCCTCTTGAGCGCCTATTTCTGCCTCTCTGTGCTCTGGTGGTGTCTGGAAAGGACCAATTCTTCGAAGGCCAATTTCTACTAAAACTAGGAGGATGGACCTGTAAGAAGTCCTTGACTGTTTGGACAGATTTTGCTTTTTCCTCCACCTTCTTTAACACTTGCTGTGCAGGGGAGCCAAACAAACTGAGTTTCTCCATGGGAGCATCTAGGAGCTTTGACTTTACATGGTCTGGTAAGGATTGCTCTTTTAACCATGCATGCCTTCTGATCACTGTACCAGTCATAGCTGATCTAAAGGAAGCCTCCAGTGCATCATAGCCGCATTTTAAGGAATGATTACTGACCTGCTGAGTGTTATGTACCAAATCCTGAAGGGACTTACGGTCTATAGGTTCAGGAGAGGCTAGTTTTTTATTTAGCTGATCTAACAAAAATTCCTGATACTGAATCATGTGGAATTGACAGTTTAAAGCCCTAGCCGAAAGAGTAGCAGAAGTATAAACTTTTTTACCCCATCTCTCTAATGCTCTAGATTCTCTTTCAGAGGGGAGGGTTTTTTTGGCAGTTGCTACAGCTTTGGGGCCTTGAGAAATAGTTTCAGGATCTGCAATAGGAGCCTTATACAGGTGATAATGTGTGTCCGAGACCCTGTAGTATCTGTCGGGCTTAGCAGGGGCCGGAGGAAGAGAGTCAGGGGCAGTACAAGCATCATTGAATGCATCATCCACAACTGTTAGTACTGGAGGAATGGCTAAAGGCCTATGCTGTGGCAAATGTAAAAAGGTCCTTAGCCGTTTCCTAGAATCTGAAAAATCCTGGCCCTGCCATTGGAATTGTTCCCTCATAGCATGCAAGGTTTCCCCAAAAGAAAATTCCTCAGGAGGAGAGGCAGAAGGAATGGAGTCTTCTGCGTCAGAATCCTCATATGGAGAATAAGGGCCTTCTGGAGGATTTGAGTTTTCTGAATCATCAGAGGAATAATCCGTAGAAACTGGTTCAGGGGGCTCTGCTCTAGGCCTCTTCTCTGGAGGGATGAGAGGCCCTGTCAGGGTGAGGTTGGGATCCCCTGATCAAAGAAATGAGATCCTCTGCCAGGCTGAGCATTTGGGAACTAGAGCTAGGCCTGTGTGAGGGGGTTTTAGAAGGCAAGGCCTTAGAAAATTTAGCTGCTTTAGCCCTAGAGAAAGCCTTGATAGACATGGATGCAGGGGGCCTAGCAGCTCCACGTGCAGGAGTAGATATGTCTAAAGGAATAGAATCTGATAAATCCTGGGTGCCTGCTACAGCAGGAGAAATTTCAGTAGCAGATTCAGCCATGCTGTGTGAGGCCTCGGCTGCAGGAGGAAAGCTTTCGGCCGAAGGAAGAACCGAGGACTCGGTTTCAGCCGAAACCGAGACACTCGCGATTGGCTTAACCGTGGTTTCGGCTGAAACCGCGGACCGCGAGTGTCGGTCCTTTTCCTTACGCTTTTTAGCTAATTGTGAAGTCGGAGTCTCCGACGGCATTTTGTAAGCAAAAGCGGGACCAAAAAACTCCTCCGCAAACTCCGACCGACGTCTAAGTGTCCGTCGGTTGAAGGAAGCACAGGCTAAACAAGCTGCTACGTCGTGGTCTGGGCCTAAGCAAGGAAGGCAGTAAGAGTGGAAATCCTTATGAGGTATTTGTTTCCCACAAGTTAAACAATTATTTACTTTTTCTGACATCGGCTGAGGCAAGAAAGAGTCCCCAACGGGGTACTTAGCTTTTTAGAAGTCTTCGGTAGTAGAAATCTCTGGATCTGACCGACCGGCACTTGCGAACAGCTTCTGCTTCGGGCACCGCGCGGCAAGAAAGACTGAGGAAAATGGCGTCAGCTGATGCCTTTATACCCAATTGACAGCAGCTATGACGTCGGGTGAAGTGCGACATCAGCCGAGGCCAGACCCAGACTTTGGAATCCGGCCGACCGAAGGGCTGCCTGAGGCAGGACAACCCATTTGTTAGGACTGCAGATGCATCCTTGAAGGACATCTGTACTATGTTCTTCATGTTTCACTGTTGCAGTCATTATATTTGGATAGAATCCCAAAGCTATGGATGGGAGGATGGAACTAAACAGCTTTAGGAGCAGCTATAAGGCACTGCAGGACTGCAGTGGCAAAGCCTGCCCTGGATTTCAAGAAGATAAGCAAATGATAATGCTTTATGAAGGTATTAACAGAGCTCCAAGTAGCAGCGTCTAGAATGTCTGGTTGGAACTCCTCTGAGAAAGGCTGCTGAGGTAGAGGCAGCCCTAGTGGAATGTGACCCAATTCCCTTGGGCACCAGTTTACCATGATGCAAGTAGCAGAAACTAATGCAGTGGCTTATCCACTTAGAAATAGTCTGCTTTGATATAGCCTTCCCCCTCTGATCCTGCAGCAAATGCCACCAGTAGTTGCTCAGATTTTCTTAGTGATTTGGTCCTGTTTAAGAAGAATCTTAGTTGGTTGTGTACGTCCAATGAATGCAGAATCTGCTCCCCCCTTGTTCTGCGGATTTGGGTAAAATGTTGGCAGGTGAATTGTTTGGTTAAGAACCACACTGGATACCACCTTAGGCATAAAAGAAGGCTTGGTCCTGGGGGACACCCTGTCCAGGTAAAATGTAATAAAAGGCTCCACAGCCATGAGAGCCTGGAGTACTGAAACCCTTCTTGCTGAAGTGATTGCCAAGAGGAAAGTGGCTTTCCAAGATAAAAATTTGATATCCGCAGTAGCTGCTGGTTCAAAAGGAGGCAGGGTGAGTTTTTCCATCACAAAACTGAGGTCCCATGCAGGAGTTGGTGATCTTCTGGTAGGCCTTAAAATTTTGGCCCCTCTAAGATACTGTTTAAGCAGAGGATGAGAAAAGAGGGGAGGCTCCGTGTTGTAACGAGCCGAGATGGCAGAGGCATGGATTTTTACTGAAGAAAAAGATAGGCCTTTGTCAAGCATCTCATTCAAACATTGTAAAATCTGAGGGATATTGAGCTTTGCTGTGTCCATTCCTTGTGCTTGGTTCCAAGCACAGAATCTCTTCCATTTATCAGCATAAGATTTTCTAGTACTAGGCCTTCTGGCTTCCAAAATGACATCCATCACAGATTTACTGAGAGGTGTTGTTTGAATAATTAAATGATGAGCCATGTTGCAGGGTTCAGAGTTTGGAGCTGAGTGTGCAGAATTTGATTGTTCTGCTGAGACAGTAGATGAGATATTTGAGGCAAGTACCAAGGAGGGAGTTGAGACATATTCCTTAAAATTTGGTACCAGTGCTGGAGAGGCCAGTCCGGAGCAACTAGGATCATTTTTGGTTTTTCCTGTCTGACCTTTAGTAAGACCTTGGAGAGCAGAGGCAGAGGGGGAAAGGCATACACTGATAGGTTTTTCCAACTGAAGGATAGGGCATCCACTTTCCATGCTTGTCTGTGATAAGCCCTTGTGCAGAATTTGTCCAGATGATAATTTTGGGGAAGAGGCAAATAGAGCTATGTCTGGGCTCCCCCATTTCTGTGTTAACATGCTGAAGATTTGTGGATCCAGTTTCCACTCGCGTGGGTCCATAAGAGTTCTGCTTAGGTCATCTGCCAGAGTATTTTTTTTTCCTGGCAGGAATTGAGCTTGAAGATGTATTTGGTAAGTCAAAGCTGTGTTCCATAATGCCATGGCTCGTCTGCAAAGGGGGTAGGAATGTGTACCCCCCTGCTTGTTTATGTACCACATAACCGTGGTGTTGTCCATCTTTATCAGTAGTTGTCCTGGAAGAAGTAAGTCCTTGAAGGTTGTCAGAGCATTCTGAACAGCTAGCATCTCTTTCTGGTTGATATGCAGATGCATTTGTTTTGGGCTCCATTTGCCCTGAATGCATCTCCCCGCCAGGTGGGCCCCCCAAGCATAGTCTTATGCGTCTGTAGTTAGGATTTGGGTGGCAGGGGGTAGAGTGAATGACAGTCCCTTGTTTTGGTGACACGTCTCTGCCCACCAAAGAAACTCCTGTTGTAGGCAGGGAATGAGAGGAATCAATGTTTCCAGACTGTGACAATGTTGACTCCATAAGCTTTTTAGGTACCACTGAAGTTTCCTCATATGCAGTCTCGCATATGGAATTAGTAGAATGTAGGATGCCATGAACCCCAAAGCCTGCAGAATTTGTCTTGCAGATAACTGGGTTTTTGTTGCCATTTGTTTGAATTATGTTGTCAGTTGCCTTTGTTTGTCTGGTGTAAGGTAAGCCATCTGGGCAGTTGTATTCAAGCTTGCACCCAGGAATGTAATTATTTGAGAGGGTACCAGTTGGGATTTCTTTTCATTTATTGTGTACCCTAGGCATGTCAGAAGCCTTATTATAAACGCCAGATGTTGAAGAAGAGTGTCCTTGTCCTCTGCTCGAATGAGACAGTCGTCCAGTAAGGCACTTTGTAAAGACCCTGGGCGCAGTAGATAAGCCAAAGGGCAGTACAAAGAATTGGTAATGCAAAAAACCTGCCTTGAAGTGGAGGTATCTTCTGCACGATTCCCTTATTGGGGTATTCAGGTATGCCTTAAGTCTAGAGTCACTAACCAAGCATTCCTGCCCAGCATACGCAGTAGCTGTTGTAAAGTCAGCATTTTGAATTTTGGAATGTCCAGGAACATGTTCAAAATCGATAAGTCCAGTATAGGATTGCCAAGCATCATCTTTTCTGGGTACCAAGAAAATTCTTGAATAAAAACCTTGTCCTTTTTCCTTTTCTGGTACTGGGTGAATAGCCCCCATATCCATGAGGGACATAACTTGTTTCTGAGCCTCTGCCCACTGATTTTGTGGCACATCTGGCCAACAGTTTGGAATTGGCAAAGTATGGAAATAAAATCTGTACCCCTGGGATACAATGTTTAATACCCACTTGCCCTGGGTATTTAACTGCCAATTTTGAGCATGAAGTGCTAATTTTCCCCCCAAGGGGGCTGCCAAAAGATAAGTGCTTGGTGAAGGTAGAGGGAAGTCATGGAGACTGCTTACTGTAGGGTTGTGCTTTGTTTTTCCAGATTTGGAGGTGGAGGCACCCCATTGCTTTGACCTGCAAGAACCCTGTGATTGGTATCTAGAGCCTTTTGAGCACCTGGATTTTCCTTGAGTGGCTCTGTTGGACAGAGGAAAGGACCAATTTTTAGTAGTCCAGTGCCTACTGAACCTGGGTGGCTGCACTTGTAAGAAATCTTTTACAGTTTGCATATATTTATCTTTGTCTTCCATTTTCTTTAAAACCTCTTCTGCCTTATTACCAGAGTATCATGCTGCAAGGGGGCATCCAACAATGTAGCTTTAACATGATAGAGTAGATTTAGCTCCTTGAGCCAAGCATGTCTTCTAATCACAGATACAGTAACTGCTGCCCTGCAAGAGGCCTCCAAGGAATCGAAACCACATTGCAAAGTATGCTTTCCAACCTGTTCTGCTGAATGCAATAATTCCTGTAATTCTTTATTTTCCACACAATCAGAAATCAACATCATTTTCTGTTTCAATAAGCCCATAACATGCTGTTGATAGTTAAGCATATGAAATTGGCAGTTTAAGGCCCTAATTGCCAAGGTTGCAGACGTATAAATCTTCTTTCCCCATCTATCCAGCACCCTGGAATCTCTATCAGAGGGGGGAGGATTTTTGGCTGTAGAGGCCTTTACACCTTTGGGACCCTGTGAGATAGTTTCAGGATCAGCAGCAGGATTTTTGAATAGAAATTTGTGTGAGTCAGAAACCCTGTAATATCTGTCTGGCTTACTAGGAGCCGGAGGCAGGGAATCAGGAGCCATGCTTGATTCCGAAAACACATCATCAACAGTGTCTAATACAGTAGGTATTGCCAAAGGCCTATGCTGAGGAAGAAGGAAATCCCTAGGCCTCTTTTTTGATACAGAGAAATCCTGACTCTCCCAGTGAAAATATTCCCTTAAAGTATGCAAGGTTTCTCCAAAAGAGTAATCCTCAGAAGAAGATGCAGTTGGGATGGATTCCTCTGCATCACAATCCTCATAGGGTGGAATAGAAAATTCCTGATCAGAAGAGGAATCAGAAGAAATGGAAACCTGATCTGAAGATTCATAATCAGTGCCTTGCCTAGGCCTCTTAGCAGTGGGGGGAACCCCTGATCAAGGCAATTAAGTCCTCAGCCATTTTGATCAAATGTTTTTTAGGCATAGGGCCCTGAGCACGTGGCTCATGCGTTGGTTTTATGGGTCTACTACTAAACACCGACACGACGATTCCCCGACACAAAACTCACCGACACCAAATGACCGACATCACACAAACCCGACAACGCAAAACACCGAACATCAGTACACCGACACACGGAAAGTAAACAACACACTACACTACATAGCATACACACTAGCCCTGACCCAAACCCTAACCCTAAGGTCCGACACTATCGCACACATCACCTACCTGCACCCTAACCCTAACTCACTTAACCCACCCCTAGCCCAAGCTCCGACACTAACGCACACATCACCTACCTGCACCCTAACCCTAACTCACTTAACCCACCCCTAGCCCAAGCTCCGACACTAGCACATCACCTACCTGCACCCTAACCCTAACTCACTTAACCCACCCCTAGCCCAAGCTCCGACACTAACACACACATCACCTACCTGCACCCTAACCCTAACTCACTTAACCCGTCCCTAAACTACAGTCCCTCACTAACACACACTTACCTTACCCGAACCATACCTCCGACACAAACACACACTCACCTTCCCACAGCCTAACCCGACATCCCACAATCTCGAGCACTTACCTGACCGCTCCTAACTCCGTCACCGTCGCACACTTACCGGGTCGCGATCGCACATTCCCTTGTCGGTCTTTCCGCTGTCGGCAAATAACCCTGTCGGTAAACTTACCTGTCGGTCATCTCGCGTCGGTGAATATCCTGTCGGGGAATCGTCGTTTCGGTCATTAGTCGTAGACCCTGGTTTTATAGACATAGAAGATGGTTTTGATCTTGTTTTTGAAGCTGGCATCGGTTTTATATAAAAATGTTGAGGCCTGAAAACACCCTCAGAAGCCGGTGCCTGCTCAGCGGCTCTGGACCCATCCGAGGGAGACATATCCGCAGGTTCAATACTCGGAGAATCTCGCGGCATACCGGACTCCGCATGGGTCTCAGTAGAGGCCTGCGACTCAAATGTAGTGGGTATCAGGGGCTGCAAAAGCATCTCACTGAGTACCGGTGAACCGGTGACAGGCTTAGGCGAAGTTTAGTCGGTTTTGTACCTCGACGGTCTGTGTCTGTTTTTCTTTGCATTTTTTTGTGAACTCCGGTAGTCGGACTGCTAACCGATGACATTTCAGGGTAACTAAATCTCGATCCAAAATATTTAGAAGCAAAAATATACAGATGCTTAATAGTGCATTGGTTAAATCTAGCACAAAACCAGCAGCAAGGCACATTATGATCTGGGCCGAGGCAAGGAATACAGTACAAATGAAAATCCTTATGAGGTATTTGCTTCCCACAAGTAATAAAATTATTAACTTTTACTGACATAGGTAAGGAGCAAGAAAACGTTTCCCCAACGGGCTACTTAGCTTTAGTTGAAGACTTTGGTTCTGAAACTCTAATGCAAAAATTTCAGGAGTCGGCCGACCGGCACTTGCGAACTGCTTCTACTTCGGGCACCGCGCGGCAAGAAAGACTGAATAATGGTGTTGGCTGCATGTTTTATACCCCTGACAACCTGTCGTCATGGAAGAGGAGACAGCAACCGACGCAGGACCCAAGGCTTTGTTATTCAGGCCGACTGAGGGCAACCTGCCTGCAGATTACCCAAATGTAATGACTGCAACAGTGAAACACGAAGAACATCCATTTAGATAAAGTCACTTTAGAGTTTCCTCATTCCAGCTGAGCTTTTCAGAATGAAACAAACAGTTGATCAGATTTTCTAATGTTTTTGGTACGGTGGAGATAAAAATGAAGCCACCAACTCACATCTAAGCAGGTGCAGCATGTACTCTCCTTTACTGGCAAAACTGACGAAGAAAATTAGCAGACTGATGGATGGATTTAGTGAAGTCTCAGTAGCTACTTTTAGGAGTGAAAGATGGATTTGTCTGCAAGGATACCATATTCTTATGGAAAACAAGGTAAGAGAGCCTGTAGTTCTGATATTCTCCAGGCTGAGGTGATTACCACCAGAAACAAGGTTTTCCAGGCCAGAAGTTTGATAAACACCTTGCCTGTAGTTCAAAGGGATGGTTAATTATAGGTTTTAGCATCGTAGTAATGTCCCAATAAGGGGCGGCATCTTTAAGGGGGGCCTAAGAAGGAAAGTAACCCTTAAGAAAGCCTTAGATAATCTAACCTAGGCGAAGGATGACTGCTTTACCCAATATGGAAATTTGAAGTGGCAGCTAGATGGACTTCTGTGTTGGGAGTAACTGGCCTGATTATGAGAAAGGGAACCCAGAAGTCTAAAACATCTGAAAGGGGAGCCAAAAAGGGGTCCAGATACCATTGAGACTAAACAGAAAACCTTTTCCATTAGCTTTTGTAAATCTTCCTGGTTGATGGTCTTTCAGATGATGTACGAATGTGGATTACTGATGAAATCAAGTGGTTAACCTGAGGGCTTGAATGTATGGGTGAAAGAGAAGATTTGGACTGGAGACCACTGGCCAAAGAGGGTGTACTAAATGAGGTAAGAGGACGACAACCACAACTGTTGATGCCGGAATGGAGCAATGAGGATGGCTGTGATCATCTCAGATGCACAATCTGTAAGAAGAAACTGTACCATGACCATCCAGAACTTTGTTTGCATGACATATTGGTTGAGACGACAGAGGTCATTGGTCTTTTTTGACCCTAAAGAGAGTCTTGAGCAAATTTCAGATCCTTGTTGGTCTGGTGGGGACCTCCTGGATGACTGGCTTGTTCAGAAACATTTTTATTTCTAGGATACCTGCTTTCCTTTGGGACAGTGGAACACTGGGAAGCTTTTTTGATGGGGAGAAGGAAAGACAAAAGGAATACAATGGCATCCGTTTATAATTTATATATCTTTGGTAACGGATGTCACATTTCAGGGTGCAGAGATGAGCACCCCCCCCCCCGACTGCCTCTAGAGAGTGGCAGTCTGGTAACTGTTCTGGGGCCCATTATCTGAGACCCCTTATTAGTGCACCTGAAGTTTTGACTTTGTGGCTTTCCTCTGCCATGGTGGGTGATGTCCACTGTTAGACCCCATCATGACAAAGGGGGAATTCTATCTTCAGGAAGAAACCTTGGGACTTCCAGAAGAACAGTTTCTTCCCTCCCTTCTGGTTCCTAGTGAAAGACCTCTAGGGATAGAAAACCATATTCCACAGCAGAAAGGATTTTCCAGTCTTGCTCACTCCTGGAAAGTGTATCCTTGACATGTGGTCCAAAAAGAATCAAGCCATCAAAAGGAGCATTCACAAAGAATGTCTTGAAGTGTTCTGCAAAGTCACATACGTGCATCCAAGCATGTCTTCTTATGGGAATGCCTAGATCTGCAGCTTTCAAAGTGCATTCAGTCACATTGGAGATTAAGCACATTAAGGCATTGGAAGGGGACTTAGGGTAGCCAGCTGTGAGTCCACAATTTTCATGTCCTCTGCAGATATGAACTCAGAGATTTGCAAAGTTCCTTTGTCAGATCTCTCTGACATCTTGGCATGTGTGCAAAGTAGTTGAGCACTCTCATTGCAAAGCTATCTCAGGTGTAACCTGCTTCTGAAACATGAACAAAGCCCTAAATTCCCTGTTACAAAGATGGACAGAGGAGCTCTTCTCAGCCAGCTCCTTTTTTGTGGCTGCCATTACTACTATAGTATCAGTGACTGAACCCTTGCTCCAATGAGTATCTTTAGCAGAAATTAGAAATTTGTCTGGCTTACATGGAATGGGTTCAGCCATGTTCAGTTCCTACCATGCCTGCTTTACAATTAAGCTGACCATCTCAACTGTGAAGGGGGAACCACCCAAGAATCATCTGGACTGGACCTAAAGGCTTCAAGATACACTGCTTCAGGGGACCATCGACCCTTCTGTGTCAATAGTTTGAGAATCTCACTGAATGAGACATCCTCAAGGGGTGATCCGGGGGATACCTCCACTTCATTAAAGTCAGTGTCATGTTAATGACTCCTGTGGGAAGCCCATATGCCAGGTTAATGACTCCTGTGGGAAGCCCATATGCCTGTCTTGTATGTATGCTTTTGAGGCACCTCTGAGGTGGCATGCTTCGGAGAAGACCTCAGAAAATAAGGACAGTCCTGGATATGGGGTTTCCTGGGGATCAACTTGACCGACTTCCCCAATGGGATAGGAAGAGCAGGATCAAGGCCCAAGGACTTCTGATGCAGGATGGATGGAGCAGAGTGAACAACAGAAGTTGGCCCACCAGGGAAAGCGTGTTCTCTCAGTGACCTCAAAAGCTGAAGCAGAGGGGAAACTCGCCTCAGAACAAGCTGAAGCTCCCAATCCAGGCAGACTCCTAGTATACCACCTGGCCAAGCTCCAGTGCAGACAACAGAGTGGAGGTAAATACTGCCAAAGCACCAAGGAAGGAATGGCTCCAAAAAAGTACGGTTGTGTACACTTATCATAAATGTAGATGTTTGAGTGTAATCACTGTTGCAGTAGCCCTCAGTCGGCCTGATTATCAAAGTTTTGGGTCCTGCGTCAGTTGCAGTCTCATCTTCCATGATGTCAGGTAGTCAGGGGTATAAAGCATGCAGCCAACGCCATTACATCAGTTATTCTTGCCCCAGATGTCAGGTGCCCCCCTTAATGGAAAGCAATTTTATATATCTATATATATCTATATCTATCTATATCTATATATATGTATATATATATATATATATATATATATATATATATATATATATATATATATATATATATATATATATATATATATATACACACACACACACACACACACACACACACAAGGTTATACTTCCAACAAAAAAGCAAATACACCAAAAAGCTTTTAAGTATAGTAAAGGAGAATAGAGGTATAGCCAAGAGAAGTCAGTGGGCTGGAGGAAGGGTAACCAGGACTGCAACAGTGAATACACTTGAACATCTACATTTATGGTAAGTGTACACAACTGTACTATGTTCTTCGTGTTTCACTGTTGCAGTCATTATATTTGGGTGGATTCCCAAAGCTAAGGATGGAAGGAGGAATTTAGATAGCATTAGGACCAGCTATAAGGTCCTGCAAGACTGCAGTGGCAAAGCCAGCTCTGGATTTAGAGAAAATTGACAAATGGTAATGCTTGGTGAAAGTATGTACAGAACTCCAGGTAGCAGCTTCTAGGATGTCTCTGATAGGGATACTTCTGAGAAAGGCTGTAGAGGTAGATGCAGCCCTGGTTGAATGGGGTCTAATCCCCTGTGGGATAGGTTTTCTATGGTGCTTATAGCAGAAATGAATGCAATGGCCTATCCATTTAGAAATGGTTTGCTCTGAAATAGCCTTCCCCTCTGCCCCTGCAGCAAATGCCACCAGCAGTTGTTCAGATTTCCTTTGAGGTTTAGTCCTGTCCAAGTAAAATCTAAGTTTTCTGTGCACATCTAAGGAGTGCAGTATCCATTCCCCTTTGTTCTGTGGATTAGAAAAGAAGGTTGGCAAATGAATAAACTGATTAAGAGCCACACTGGATAACACCTTGGGCATGAAAGAGGGATTGGTCCTGAGGGACACCCTGTCCGCATAAAAGATGATGAAAGGCTCCACTGCCATAAGGGCCTGTAATTCAGATACCCTTCTTGCTGAAGTGATTGCTAAAAGGAAAGCTGTTTTCCAAGTAAGGAATTTTAACTCTGCAGTTGCAGCTGGCTCAAAAGGAGTTAGAGTGAGTATTTCCAATATAAATTTAAGGTCCCAGGCTGGAGTTGGGGCTCTCCTGGGTGGTCTTAAGTTTTTGGCCCCTCTGAGGAACTGCTTGAGCAGTGGATGAGAAAAAGAGGGGTGGTTCTGTGTTGTAATGAGCTGAAATGGCTGAGGCATGAATTTTGATGAAGGAAAGGCCCCTGTGAAGCATCTCAGTTAAGTATTGAATAATCTTAGGTAAAATGGGTGCTGCTGTGGCCATCCCTGGAGTTTGGTTCCAGGCACAGAATCTTTTCCATTTTTCAGCATAAGATTTTTCTAGTACTAGGCCTCCTTGCCTCCAAAGTGACATCCAACACTTTTTTACTGAGGGATGGTAAAGGAGAGATAGGTAATTAGCCAGGCTGCCAGGTTCAGGGTTTGAAGCTGGGGTGCAGAATCTGGCTCTCCTGCTGAGACAGCAGAGTAGGGGTCTGAGGCAGGTGCCATGGGGGCCCAGCTGTGACACAGTGCGCAAGAGGTGGTACCAGTGTTGGCATGGCCAGTCTGGTGCAATCAATATCATCCTTGGTTTGTCCTGTTTGATCTTTAGTAGTACTTTGGAGAGGAGAGGCAGAGGAGGAAAGGCACAAACTGATAGATTTTTCCAGCTGAAGGACAGAGCATCAACTTTCCAAGCTTGTTTGTGAGGAGTCCTTGTCCAGAATTTGTCCAATTGGTAGTTGTGGGGGGAGGTAAACAGGTCTATATCTGGGCTCCCCCATTTGTTGATCAACATTTTGAAAGTCTGTGGTTTCAGTTTCCACTCGTGTGGGTCCATGAGATTTCTGCTTAGTTCGTCTGCCAGTGTATTTAGTTTTCCTGGCAGGAATTGAGTCTGTAGATGCACTTGGTAGCTCAAGGCTGTGTTCCACAGAGCCATGGTTAGTCTGCAGAGGGGGAAAGAATGGGACCCCCCCCCTGCTTGTTTATGTACCACATAACAGTGGTGTTGTCTGTCTTTACCATTAATTGTCCTGGAAGAATGTGGTCCTTGAAGGCTGTCAGTGTTCTGCACAGCTAACATTTCTTTTTGATCGATATGCAGGTGCATTTGACTTGGGTTCCATTTACCCTGAATGCACTTCCCTGCCAGGTGAGCCCCCCCTGCATAGTCTGATGAGTCTGTTAGGGTTTGGGCGGCAGGGGGTAGAGTGAATGGTTGTCCCTTGTTTTGGTGGCAGGCCTCTGCCCACCAAAGGAATTCTAACTGTAGGCAAGGTATGACAGGAATCACTGCTTCTAGATCCTGAGACTGTTGCCACCATAGGCTTTTTAGATACCACTGTAGTTTCCTCATATGCAGTCTTGACTATGGAATTAGTAGAATGCATGAGGCCTTGAACCCCAAGGCTTGCAGTATTTGCCTTGCAGATAGTAGGGTTTTTGTGGCCACTAGTTTGAAGTAAATTGTCAAATGAATTGGTTTCTCAGGCGTGAGGAAAGCCATCTGGGAAGTTGCGTTCAAGCTTGCTCCCAGAAATATAATTTGTTGACAGGGTACCAGATGTGATTTCTTTTCATTTATGGTGTACCCCAGACAAGTTAACACCTTTTGTACAAATGCCAGATGATTCAGAAGTATG
Organism: Protopterus annectens; assembly: GCF_019279795.1. NCBI lineage: Eukaryota > Metazoa > Chordata > Ceratodontiformes > Protopteridae > Protopterus > Protopterus annectens. Next base: position 350,648,776 of record NC_056741.1, on the reverse strand, counting down.
TCCTGGTTTTCTGCCTGAATTAGACAATCGTCCAGGTATGGGTATATTTGAATATTTCTTTGCCTGCAAAATGCAATGACTGGAGCTAGGCACTTTGTGAGTACCCTGAGTGCAGTAGATAAGCCAAAGGGCAGTGTAGAGAAAGTACAGTTTTGTACCTACCATAAATGTAGATGTTAGAGTGTACTCCCTGCTGCAGTCATCACACTTGGGTTATCCTGTCGTCAGGCGGTCCTGCAGTCGGCCGGAATTCCAAAGTCTTGGTCCGGCGTTGGTTGCTGTCGCTTCTTCCCTGACGTCAGTATGCCAGGGGTATATATAATTGCATCCAACGCCGTTTTCTTCAGTTTTTCTTGCCCCAGATGTCAGGTGCCCCCAAAAAGGTGGTCAGTAATTAGTACCAAATTAAGCAATTTTTGCACAAACACAAAATCCCTCCAGCTATAAGCAAATACATCAGGAAGGTATTGTAGAGATTTAGCCAGTTAGATCAGAGGGGATGGAGGGAGAGTAACCTGGACTGCAGCAGGGTGTACACTCGAACATCTACATTTATGGTAGGTACAAACTGTACTATGTTCATCGTGTTACCCTGCTGCAGTCATCACACTTGGGTAGAATCCCAAAGCTAAGGATGGGTGGAGGAGTCATAGAGGGTTAGAGGAGGCTAGAAGGCCCTGCAGAACTGCAGTGGCGAGGCCAGCTCTAGTCTTAGAGTAAAGTGGTAAGTGATAGTGTTTGGTAAAGTTATGTACTGAACTCCAAGTTGCAGCTTCCAAAATCTCCTTGGTTGGAACCCCCCTGAGGAAGGCTGTAGATGTAGCCGTTGCCCTGGTAGGGTGGGGCCTAATGGTATCAGGAACTGGTTTTCCATGATGGATATAGCAAAAACAAATGCAATGTCCTATTCATTTGGAAATGGTTTGTTTTGATATAGCCTTCCCTTGGGAAGCTGTAGCATAGGATACAAAGAGCTGGTCAGATTTTCTGAAAACCTTAGTTTTATCCAAGTAGTAACGAAGTTGCCTGTGAATGTCCAAGGAATGCAGGAGTCTTTTTCCTTTGTTCTGAGGATTTGGGAAGAAGGTGGGTAAGTGGATGGTTTGATTTAAAGCCACACTGGAAACCACCTTAGGCATGAAGGAAGGATTAGTTCGTAGAGAAACTCTGTCTTGATGGAAAATGAGGAAAGGTTCCACTGCCATTAGTGCCTGCAGCTCTGAGACTCTTCTAGCTGAAGTTATTGCTAGCAGCAGGGCAGTCTTCCATGATAGAAACTGTAGATCTGCAGAGAAAGCTGGTTCGAAGGGAGGTAGCATAAGTTTTTCCAGAACAAAATTGAGGTCCCATGTTGGTGTAGGTGCTCTCCTGGGGGGCCTAATGTTTTTTGCCCCTCTGATGAACTGCCTTAGAAGTGGATATGAAAATAAGGGTGGATCCGTGTTGTAGTGGGCTGAAATAGCCGATGCATGGATTTTAATGGAAGAAAAAGAAAGTCCTTTGTGCAACACCTCAGTTAAATACTGTAGAATCTGAGGCATGTGAGGCTGAAGTGTGTTTTGGCCTTTAGCTTGGTTCCAGGCGCAAAACCTTTTCTATTTGTCCGAGTAGGCCTTCCTGGTGCTGGGCCACCTAGCTTCCAGAATAACATCCATAACTGCTTGGGAAAGAGGAGCTGGCTGGATGCTTAGGTGATTTGCCATGCAGCCAGATTTAAGGTTTTGAACTGGCTGTGAAGAACCTGATTGTTTTGCTGTGTGAGCAAATGGGCAATTTGTGGTAAAATCCAAGGTGGGCCCTGGGCCATATTCCTCAATAGTGGGTACCAGTGCTGGCATGGCCAGTCTGGGGCTATGAGTATCAGTCGTGGTCTCTCCTTTCTGACTTTCAGAAGCACCTTTGTGAGGAGAGGCAATGGAGGGAAGGCATATACTGTCAGGTTTTTCCAACTGAATGAGAGTGCGTCCACTTTCCAAGCTTGATGGTGAAGTGTCCTTGTACAAAATTTGTTAGCTGATAGTTTTGAGGACTGGCAAACAGGTCTATGTCTGGAAAGCCCCATTTTTGAGTTATCATTGCAAATACTTGTGGATCCAGTTTCCACTCGTGGGGATCCATGATGTTTCTGCTGAGGTCGTCTGCCAATGTGTTCTTTTTTCCTGGCAGGAATTGAGCTTGTAACTGAACTTAGTAAGCCAGAGCTGTGTTCCACAAGGTCATTGCTTGCCTGCATAGAGGGTAGGAGTGCCCTTGTTTGTTTATGTACCACATTACTGTGGTGTTGTCCATCCTTATTGTAAGTTGTCCTGGATGTAATAGATTCTTGAAGGCTGTCAGAGCATTCTGTACAGCTATCATCTCTTTTTGATTGATGTGCAGATTCCTTTGATCTGCAGTCCATACACCTTGAACGCAATGTCCTGCCATGTGTGCCCCCCAGGCATAGTCCGATGCATCTGTTGTCATAGTTTGCCTGGCTGGGGGCAAGGTAAAAGGCTGACCCTTGTTGAGGTGACATGCCTGTGACCACCATAGAAACTCCTGTTGTAGGCAGAGAATAAGAGATATTGTGTCCAAGCTGTGGCTGTGTTGAGACCATACGCTTTTTAGGTACCACTGTAATTTCCTCATATGCAGCTTTGCAAATGGTATTAGTAGTATGCAAGATGCCATGAAGCCCAAGGCCTGCAGAATTTTTCTTGCAGGTAGTTGGGTCTTTGTTGCCATTGTTTTGAAATATTGAGTCAGTTGTAGTTGTTTGTCTGGCGTCAGATAAGCCTTCTGGGCCGTTGTATTCAAGCTGGCACCCAGGAATGTCATATTTTGTGAGGGTACTAGTTTTGATTTCTTTTCATTTACTGTGTACCCCAGGCAACTTACAAGATGTTTTACAAAAGCCAGATGTTGTAAGAAAATGTCCTTGCTTTCTGCTTGGATGAGGCAGTCGTCCAGGTATGGGTATATTTGAATTCCTCTTTGTCTGCAGTATGCAATTACTGGTGCCAGGCATTTTGTGAAGACCCTGGGTGCAGTAGATAAGCCAAAGGGCAGTGCAGAGAATTGGTAATTAGTTGAACCTGCAATGAAATGGAGGTATCTTCTGCAACTTTGTCTGATAGGGACATGCAGGTATGCCTCCTTGAGGTCCAACGTTACTAGCCATGCTTTCTTGCCCAACATGGGAAGAAGCTGCTGTAGTGTTAGCATCTTGAATTTGGGTACTTGTAAGAAGGTGTTTAGAATTGAAAGGTCCAGAATTGGTCTTCATGCATTGTCCTTTCTGGGAACTAGAAAGAGTCTTGAGTAAAATCCTTGACCTTGCTCTCGAGTAGGTACCAGCTGAATGGCTCTCATGTCCATGAGAGCTGTAATTTGCTTTTGTGCCTCTGCCCATTGATTTTGTGGCAGGTTTGGCATTCCTCTTTTCATTGGCAAGGTGTGAAAATGGAATCTGTATCCTCGCAAAATTATGTCTAGGACCCATTTGTCCTTTGTGACAATGTGCCAGTTGTCTGAAAAAAGTGCGAGTTTTCCTCCCAAGGGGGCTGCCAAGAGAGTGTTGCTTGGCCAGATGAGGTGCAAGTCATTGAGTTTGCCTTCTGGTAGTTTGGGGCCTGTCTTCTCCTCCCTTCTGTGCTGCAGTGCCCCACTGTCGAGGTGTGTATTGGGCTTGTGGTTGTCCTCTGCCTCTTGGACGTCTGTATTTACCCCTCTGTGGTCTGTCAGTAGCTGGAAAGGACCAATTTTTTGTTGGCCAATTTCTGCTGAAGCGAGGGGGGGCTATACCTGTAGAAAATCTTTAACTGTCTGCATAGATTTTGCCTTATCCTCCATTTTCTTTAAGACTTGTTCTGCTTTAACTCCAAAAAGAACATCCTGCTGTAAGGGAGCATCTAGAAGCTTTGCTTTAACATGATCAGGCAGAGTTTGTTCCTTTAACCAAGCATGCCTACGTATAACAGACCCAGTGACAGCTGCACTGCAGGAAGCCTCCAAAGAATCAAACCCACATTGTAAAGTATGTTTGCCCACCTGTTCAGTTGCATGCAACAGATCCTGCATTTCTTTCAATTCAGACTGTTGAGGGAGTGTGCTCATTTTTTGTTTTAACTGAGACATTAGAAATTGCTGATATTTTAGCATGTGAAATTGGCAATTTATTGCCCTCATAGCTAGAGTGGCTGAGGTGTAAACCTTTGTCCCCCACCTGTCTAGTGCTCTGGAGTCCTTTTCAGAGGGTACAGGATTTTTTGCCATAGAAGCCTTAGCCCCTTTGGGACCCTGGGAGATCGTCTCTGGATCAGCAACAGGGCTTTTATAAAGAAATTTGTGGGAATCCGGCGCTCTGTAGTATCTGTCAGGTTTGGCCAGAGCAGGAGGAAGAGAATCTGGGTTCAAACTGGATTCTAAGTAAACATCATCCACAATGTCTAAAACTGGGGGGATGGCAAGTGGTCTGTGCTGGGGGAATAAAAGAAACTCTCCGAGCCTTTTCTTTGAGTCAGAGTAGTCCTGACCTTCCCAGTGAAAATGTTCACTCATAGTGTGTAAAGTTTCCCCAAAGGAGTAGTCTTCAGGAGGAGAAGCTGAAGGAATGGAATCCTCAGCATCAGAATCTTCATAAGGGGAGAAGGAGTAATCTTGGTCCTCTGAGGAGCCTGAGGGAATGGACACTTGTTCAGAGGATGCATAATCTTCCTCTTGTCTAGGCCTTTTGTCAGGAGGGGGTTGGGAACCCCTGATTAAAGAGATCAAATCTTCAGCCATTCTGAGCATCTGTTTCTTAAGCATGGGGCCTTGAACTGGAGACTAAAGTGCAGTCTTTTTAGGTTTAATAGGAGTCTTAAGCTTAGGATAAATTTTTATGGTAAGCGTCATCGGTCTAAAAACGTCTTCAGAAACCGAAGGTGTTTCTGCAGCACCGACATCTCTTTCTGCAGTGTCGTCGGTAGGGGCTAAACAAAATGGCTGCGTTGGCCTAGCACTCTCCGCCAAAGGCTCAGAAGCAGTCTCGGGTTCCAAATCTGCGGTAGTCAGGGGCTGCATCGGAGCCTCACTGAAGACCGGTGAACCGGAGACCGGTCCCAGCCGAGGCCTCGGAGTCTGGCTTGGGTCTAGGCTGCCTGTCCTTATCCTTGCGTTTTTTGTGCACGCCGGTAGTCTCCAACGGCATTGTGTAGTTAAATTTTCTACCGAAGTAGTGTTGTGTGAAATCAAAGCGTCTTTTTATAGTACGCTTATTAAACCTACCACAAAAATGACAACCAGTAACGTCGTGGTCTGGGCCTAGGCAAGGTATGCAAGTAAGAATGAAAATCCTTATGAAGTATTTGCTTCCCACAAGAAATACAATTGTTAACTTTTTCTGACATCGTTCTGAGGCAAGAAAAGTTTCCCCAACGGGGTACTTAGCTTTATTGAAGACTTTGGATCTGAAATTCGACTTCGAAAATCTCAGGTGTCGGCCGACCGGCACTTGCGAACTGCTTCTTCTTCGGGCACTGCGCAGCAAGAAAGACTGAAGAAAATGGCGTCGGATGCAATATATATACCCCTGGTGCACTGATGTCAGGGAAGAAGCAACAGCAACCGTCGCTGGACCAAGACTTTGGAATTCTGGCCGACTGTGGGACTGCCTGACGACAGGATAACCCAAGTGTGATGACTGCAGCAGGGTAACACGATGAACATCTGACAGTTCATGCAGCTTGCTTTGAAGCGTAGGTATTTTCTGCAAGATTCCCTGATTGGGATGTGCAGGTAGACTTGCTTTAAATCCAGTGTTGCCAAGCAGGCATCCTTGCCTATCATGGGAAGCAACTGGTGAAGAGTTAGCATCTTGAATTTTGGAATCACCAAAACGTTCTTTTAGGGAAACCTTGTCCCCTTTCCTTCTGGTACAGTCTGAATAGCATTTAACCTTGAGAGAGAGAGAGACAGAGAGAGACAGAGAGAGACAGAGAGAGAGAGACAGAGAGAGAGACAGAGAGAGAGAGAACTTGCTTTTGAGCCTCTGCCCACTGACTTGGGGGTAGATCTGGCCAACCGTTTGGGGTTGGTAATATGTGGAAGTGAAATCTGTATCCTTGGGAAACTATGTTTAAAATCCATTTGTCCTGGGTAATGAGTTCCCAATTTTTTGCTAAGGAGCAGTCAGTTGAAAAATGCTTGGAAGTTTCAAAGTTAAGTCATTGAGACAGTTTACCATAGGGGGGAGTCTTACTACTCCTTGATTTGGAAGTGGGACCCCCCCACTGCTTAGACCTGTGCGTACCCTGGGACTGAAGCTTAGGTGTTCTGCTGGTTCTGGGTTTGAACTTTGAAGGCCTGGAAGAGGCAGGAAAGGACTAATTTTTTTGAGGGCCAATGCCTACTTAATCTAGGTGGCTGCACTTGTAAGAAATCTTTAACAGTTTGCATAGATTTATTTTTTTCCTCCATCTTTTTAAGAACTTCTGCTTTGTCGCCAAACAGGTGGTCCTGATTAAGGGAGCATCCAGCAATTTAGTTTTAACATGAAATGGCTAAGATTGCTCCTTAAGCCAAGCATGCCTCCTATGTACAGACCCAGTGACAGCAGCCCTGCAAGATGCCTCTAGTGAATCAAAACCACATTACAAAGTATGTTTTCCAACCTGTTCAGCAGAATGCATTAAATCCTGTAAATCCTTATTTTCAGCACAATCAGGAATCGACAGCATTTTCTGTTTAAGCAAGCCAATAATATGCTGCTGATACTTTAACATATGAAACTGGTTATTTAAGGCCCTAATGGCCAAGGTTGCAGAGGTGTATACCTTCTTACCCCATCTATCCAGGGCCCTGGAATCTCTATCAGAGGGGGTAGGATTTTTGGCACTAGTAGCCTTAATGCCCTTGGGTCCCTGTGAAAAGGTCTCAGGAGCCGCAGTAGAATTTTTAAAAAGGAACTTGTGAGAAACAGGAACCCTGTAATATCTGTCAGGTTTTCTGGGAGCAGGAGATAAAGAGTCAGGGGCCAAGCTAGATTCCAAAAAGGCATAGTCAACAATGTCCAGAACAGGAGGGATAGCTAAAGGCCTGTGTTGGGGCAGGAGTAAGAAATCTCTAAGCCTCTTTTTAGAATCAGAGAAATCCTGGCTTTCCAAGTGAAAATGCTTCCTAAGAGTATGCAAGGTTTCACCAAAAGAAAAATCCTCTTGGGGAGAAGCAGAGGGAATACAGCCCTCTGCATCAGAATCCTCATAGGTAGATAAGGGTAAATCCTAGTCAGAGGAGACAGAAATTTCAGAATCCTGGTCAGAAGTATCATAAGCAAATTCAGTTCTAGGTCTCTGAGAGGGGGAAGGTTGGCTTCCCCTGATTAAAGTAATAAGGTCTTCAGCCATTCTTATAATTTGCTTTTTAGGCATAGAGGCCTGACCATGTGGTCTGGGCATCGGTTTCCTAGGCATGGTTCGAGTTTTTGGCCTAGAAGAAGAAGATGGTGTCGGTTTAATATGCAAGTTAGTAGGCCTGAATACACCCTCAGAAGCTGGGGCCTGCACAGCAGCTCCGGACCCATCCAAGGTAGAGACATCCGCAGGTTCCACAGTTGAAGCATCTTGCGGCATACCGGACTCTGAATGGATCTTAGTAGAGGCCTGCGAAAGCACATCAATGAGTACCAGCGAACTGGTGACTAACTTAGGAGAAGCGTCGTTGGCAGCTTTGGACCTAGGTGGCCTGTCTCTGTCTTTATTTTTGCGTTTTTTTCAAAATGTCGGTAGTCGGGTGGCTTTCTGAAGACATATCTGGATAATTGAACAGAGTACCAAAATATTTAGATGAAAAAATGTACCGATGACGAATACTTCGTGGTTTAAATAAGGCACAAAACCGACAGCGATGTACATCGTGGTCAGGGTCTAGGCAAGGAATACAGTATGAATGAAAATTTTTATGAGGTATTTGCTTTCCACAAGAAATAAAATTACTGACTTTTACTGACATCGAATTAGAACATGAAAAAGTTTCCCTATTGGGGTACTTAGCTTTAGTTGAAGACTTCGGTTCTGAAACTCGAAAACAAAAATTTCAGGAGTCGGCCAACCGGCACTTGCAAACTGCTTTTGCTTCGGGCACCGCACGGCAAGAAAGACTGATGTAATGGCATCAGCTGCATTCTTCATACCTCTGACTACCTGATGTCACAGAAGATGAGACAGCAACCGACGCAGAACCCAAGACTTTGATAATTAGGCCGACTGAGGGCTACTGCAAGCAGATAACCCACATGAAAGGACTGCAATAGTGAAACACAAAGAACATCCTTGGATTCCTCTACCCAAAGATCTGATGCTGATGCTTCAGCTCCAAGATTCCTCCAGATCTAAGAAACTCAGGGCCGGTTGGAACAGAGATATCACCAGGGTGGAAGATGACCAGGTCTACCACTCAGAACAGGTCAATCATTGGGTGAAACTCTGACCTACAGGTCCCAAAACCAAAATGTGGAACAAGGCATGAGTGACCACAGGTAGAGGGGTAGACCACAGCTCATAGATTTGACAGGGGTTGAAGTTGGAAGAACCCCCAGCTGGACTTGCATCTGAGGAAATTCCTCATCATCCTTGTTCATGTCCTCTTCTGTAAGGCTTCTGGTAGAATGGACTATTCTGATGGATGAAGAGGTGGAAGGGGGCCTAGAAGAGAGAGACACCAACTTTTCTTGTATGAAGGGTGAGCGTAATCTAGGCGATACTCGCTCCAGGGAAAACCTAGGCTCTGGCATAGGAGTATGAGATCTGAAGACTGCTGAACTGGGCAGATGTGTCGAATCAGACAGTTTAGGAAGTTTTGGAGCTGGAATCGTACACGAAACAGAAGAGGAGGAGTGGTCAGGAGTATGCGTATAAGCCTCTTTAAATGTATCCTTGGATTTTTCTCCACATTTCTTCCTTTTAGCTCTGTTTGAAGGCTTTTTGGCAGATGGGGAGGATCCAGAAGCAGAAGAAAAAAAAGAAGTAAGAACGAGTCTCTGGCAGGGACTGGGAGGAGTTCCTTCAGAACTAACGCGTTTTGATGTTCAACAGTTTCATGAATGTGAGCTGCACCAAGAGAGAATGCACATTTTGAATGGGCATTTGAAATAGGGATGTTGTGGTCACAGGCCACACATTTCTTGAAAACTGAGGATTTCTCCATCCTGCAGAAAAAATTTACAGATAACCAGGAAAAAAAAACGGAAAAGATCACAACAGCAATGTCAAAAAATGTCAGAAGAAATTTAAAAGTTCTGTCAAGGATATGACCCAAAGCTAGACAGTGAAGCCAACTAGGAAAGAGTGCCAATGGTGTCAACCATATGGTCTGAAGAAGCGATTTTATTGTGAAAGTGCTCACCTGTGTTAGAATAAAAGTCTATTTGGATTTTACACTGCCCTTTGCCATCTGCCTTTTATTGGTTTGCTGTGGTGCTGTGTTCAACATTTTTTGTTCATACTACTTGGTTTGTGGTTGAGCACAGCTTTACAGTCAGCAGGACTTGTTTTACTATATATATATATATATATATATATATATATATATATATATATATATATATATAAAACATAGAAAATAGAAAATATAATATATATCTATATAAAAGAGAACACTTAGCTGAAGAGGGCCTGAACAAAGGGGACCACATCTGTTCGAACAAGTAGCAAACGAGATCTGGGGTTATGTTGGGGACAGCAGAGGATTATGGGTAATGGGAGGAGCTAGAACTTACGTTGCAACCAAAGTGTAGAGTGAAAGAAGTCAGCTCAGAAGACCCATGCATTGGGGAACAGATTGAAGAGAATATCAGATCACCAGCTATTTGGAGTTTCTTGCAACCAAAAAAAAACACTTTATTTATTTATTGACATTTGATTACAGGGAAAGTCTGACTGGGTAGTAGCCCGTTTTCAACCTAGGCCAGGGGAGAAGAGCTCCAGGTATTATGAAACATTTAAATAATAATTTTACAATCTTTGAAATTAATAGAAAATCTACAGTTTAAATAATTATATCAAATTAGACATATGAAAACATTAAGAAAATATACAAGTTATATGACAATGAATTAATATTTAGAGAAATTTTAGACAGTTTACAGAGAATTTTAAGTTAAGTTAGTATAATACAGACAGGAATTGCAATATGAAATCAGAGAAAGCTGAGTAAAGTAAATGATAGAAGTAAGGAAGTGGGTGAAGAAGGGAAAGTAAGGAGGTGTAAGGTATGAATAGGTACTTGTTCACATTTATTGGTATAGTTTATCCTGGTGTTGAGCAAGAACAAAGCCAGCTTTAGGCTAGGAAGTCTTTCAGAATGGTTTTGAAGGAATGGGAGGAATGGTATTGACCTAATGGATACAGGTAAGGAGTTACAGGGCCTTAGCAACATTGAGTATAGACAATGCCCAGCAGATTTGATAGCTTTGAGGACAGACAGGATTTTTTGGTCACTAGATCATAATGACCAACTTGGAATACATTTGTGTAGAATGTTATTTAGTGGCAGACAAGCAGATGGAAGCTGGATAATCTTATATGTGGGTAGGAAGCTGTGTATATGTTAGTTGATGGGGTACTTCTAACAAATTTAGACTCATTAGTGCTACATAGTGGTTGGCTCTGAAAGGGATATTTGGTTGTTCAAGTTTTAATTTTTGTGATGCCGGGAAGTTAGGATGGAAGCACCATAAAAAAGTGTGGTGAGTAGATAAGTAGATACAACTGAAGTATTAGTTGCATTGGTAAGAAAGTTTTTGGCTCCATTAAGCATCCCTAGTTTTTGAAGAGTTTTTCTTATGCAATTTTGTATATGCAGGTTGAATTCAAGGTTATCATCCACTATCATCCCTAATAATTTGCTATGAAAAGTGACTTCAAGGGTTTTATTGTCAAGAGAGAGGACTTTAACTTTTGTTTTTCATGACAGAAGTATTTGGGAGAAAAAGTCATAGTTTGTTTTTTTAGGGTTAAGCAGGAGTTGCAAGTTACACCGCCATGTTTTAGTGGCTGTTAAGGCTTCCTCAGTAACTTTTTGGAGGTGCGCCATGTGGTTAGATATGCAAATGAGTGTGGGGTCATCTGCATACTGTATTAGGGAGGCCTGTTGTGCGGATCTGTGGAAGGTGTTGGTGAAAATGTTTAAAAAGGAGGGGACCAAGGATAAAGCCTTGGGGTACACTAGTGGTGACTGGGAGGTATGCAGAAAGTATTGAGTGCCATTTTACTGATGATAACTATTATATAGGTAGTTTTTGAACCGGGTACGAAGATGACAAGGCTTTCACAGGGCTCTAAATAAAAAAACCTGCAATGCAAATAAAAATAGCCTTATTCTAAGATTTCTTTTTACTGTGGAAACATAAATAAAGATTTATCGTCATTTATAGGAATTAACTGACAAAAGAAATATGCAAACAATAATTAAATGATATATATACCAGCCCTCATAGCCAACAAATTATTGACCTTGGTCAAATCCAGTATATGAACAAATTTCATAACGAGAATGCTGCTCATGTCTCAGATAAAGCACAAAACTAACAGCATGTCTGACAGCTTATACTGACTGTAAAGAAACCTCTGGAATAGAAATACAATACTGATCGATAAAACTTCATATAACTTGCTTCAACACTTTTATTGTGAAATGCCTACAAAAATAATACATTATTCTGGCAGTTTCTTCCACTAACGAGTTCAATCTTATTTCCTCCTGGGATCATTACTGGAAGGGATCCGAGCTTTGTGACAAAGGGACACAGCACAATGGACAAACATTATAATTTTACACTGATCTCTACTATTCTGCTCAGGAAAGATGTATACCTTTTGGCTTCTTTCACACAAGACTCATGTTTCTCAGTTAGTTATGATTCTCTATTTCTGTTTCATAATAAACTACATCATTCCAGGAAAACTAGGATTTATTTGGGTACAGATGAAGCAGAGTAATGGCTGATGAAGTATGAAAAGAATCAGATGCAGAAGGGGATATATAGTCTGCAACAGATGTACAGGTAAATTTTATTACCTTTTATTGTTAATCTGCTGTCTTTATAGCAGATTTCTTTACTCAAATGTTGACTTTGTATTTCCATACTTAAGCTGTTATACGGTTCATGTAATCTTTAAGTATTTGCATTTGACAGGAGTGCCGGGCAGGAGTATATTTATGTAAAACCATTCCCCAATTAACACTGTCAACTTGTTGCACACAGAGCATTGCAATTACGTTTTGATATCTAATAGAAGGAAAAATGCAAGCTTCTTAAGCACCTTTCTGACATCAATCTTTTGTTATAGCACACCTAAGCACTAAAGCTTCGCACTATTGATAAAACAGTGGATAGTGCTGGTAAGAAAAGAATAGCGGCAGAAGATAAAATAGCTAAGATGCTACAGTGTTTATAAGTGTAACTGACAGACAAAGGTGTGCCAGAACAAAGTGACTTAACGGTTTTTAAAGCCTTGTTCTTCAGAACCATTCATGCTTGCCACCCGTTTGATAGCACTAAAATATTTTAGCAGTTTTCAAAAGCTTTGAAAGCCAGTAAAAATACCTTACACTCCTACACTTTTCTTTCTCTGTAACTAGTAGCACATGGACCAGATTAGTCTCCATGCCCTACAAAGAATTATAATTGGGTCTCACTAAGCATTACCAAGATATTATGTGTTCCTGACATGGATAAGACTCAGGTGACTTTCTTGGCATCTATGCTTGGAATGCATAATATCTTGGTTATAATTAGAGATCATAATAATCCTCTGTATTTAACATTATCTCTGCTTCCCACAGCAAAAGGGTATACCCTAAATGTTTATTGTTGCAAAAAAAATGTATATTTCATATATATATATATATATATATATATATATATATATATATATATATATATATATATATGGGTCCCCTACTAATTACCGAAACGCCGATTCGCCGACAAAGAAATTACCGACACCAAACGACCGACAACGCAGTTGACCGACGCTGGAATCCCGACAGCCGGAAGACCGACAAGGGGAATGTGTAAGCGCGACCTGGTAAGTATGCGATAGTGAGGGATTTAGGAGTAGGGAGCGGACAGGTAAGTGTGCAATAGTGAGGGGTGTAGGGTTAGGGTGTGTGATAGGTGAGTGTGCGGTAGTGTCGGAGCTTGGGGTTAGGGGTGAGTAAGTGAGTTAGGGTTAGGGTGCAGGTAGGTGAAGTGTGGGATAGTGTCGGAGCTTGGGGTTAGGGGTGGGTAAGTGAGTTAGGGTTAGGGTGCAGGTAGGGAGAGTGTGCGGTAGTGTCGGAGCTTGGGGTTAGGGGTGGGTAAGTGAGTTAGGGTTAGGGTGCAGGTAGGTGAAGTGTGCGATAGTGTCGGACCTTAGGGTTAGGGTTTGGGTCAGGGCTAGTGTGTATGCTATGTAGTGTCGCGTGTTGTTTACGTTCCGTGTGTCGGTGTAATGGTGTTCGGTGTTTTGCGTTGTCGGGTTTTTGTGGTGTCGGTCATCTGGCGGTGAATTTTCCGTCGGGGAATCGTCGTGTCGGTAATTAGTAGTAGACCCATATATATATATATATGCATTATTTTGACTAAGGTCTACTATTTTTAGCAAGATTTATCTTTGATGCGCATTTCTTGATTAAATGATGTATGGGAATAAAAATTAGAAAAGACAGAACTACTTTGGTACAGCCATACTCAATGGAAACTGTTAACAGGCCTATATCTCTCATCAATTACTCAGGTAAGAACATAATCTTCAATATTCCAGAGGAAGAAGTAACATATGGGTGTTTTCACTTTTACTGAGTTTGTGGCTGCATCTCTCATTATTATAATCTACTCTATGGTCACAAAACCTCAGGTGGACTTAAAAATATTCAGAGAATCACTCTTGGTGAAAGCAAAACCCTTTACACGATCCCCTCAAGGCAACCAGCATCCCCTTTACTTCACTGAAATAAATGTAAAGTATACAAAACCTACATTTTAAACAATGCAGGTCAATTTATAAACTACTTAACATAAAGGAAGCATTATGAAAAACTAAACTAAACATACTTGGAGGTCTACTGAAGTTAAACTAAAGACAATACTAGGTAGTGCTAAAACAGCACCCTGGCTAACCAACAATACTAAGCAAAAAATTATTCTCAGAAACAAATCCTGGGATAAATGGCGTTTCACTAAGAACCTAACTGACCACCATAACTTCAGAGAGCTTAGAAATAGTACAAAAAAAGCCATCCTGGCAGACAAAAAGAACTATTACTTCCAACTACAACAAACCACAAAAAAAGAACCCAAAAAATTCTGGGCTAGTATTAATAATCTTCTATCCCCAGGTCAGTCACTTACTCCAAATCCCCAGGACTCTAATCCAAACAATCCTAAATAAATAGCTAATGACTTCAACTCTTTCTTCACAAATACTATCCAAACTCTAGCAAATCACTTACCTCCTGACCTCTCTAAATTACCCTCTCCTACTCCACACACTTTTCTTCCCCTTATCCTTCAACCTGTACCTAACTCATTTATCTTATCCCTACTCCAGAAACTTAGACCCACCACACCCTCTGCAGACAAACTTTCTGCAGAATTTCTGCAGATGATAAATAGATCTATAAAGGAAGGAATTTTCCCTTCCATTTGGAAAATATCTCACATCATCCCACTACACAAAGGGGGCAATTCTAATGACTTCTCTAATTTTCTTCCCATAGCATTGCTATCACCTATAGCCAAAATCATGGAAAAGTGCATCCATAAACAACTCCTTAACCACCTTCTCCATAACAACCTACTTGCTATCAGTCAACATGATTTTAGACCTTCTCACAGTACCACTACTGCATTACTCTCCTTTACCAACACTATCAATCATAACCGTAACAACACTAATCTATCATCTTCATAGATCTTTCAAAAGCTTTCGACAAGGTAAATCACAAACTCCTTCTGCATATACTAAAATCTCTCTCAATTCATCCTTCTTCCTTATCCTGGTTTACATCTTACCTAGAAAACCGTCAGCAGGCAGTACTTTGGAAAAACTCACTATCTACTCTCCTTCCTATCTCTTTAGGAGTACCTCAAGGGTCTATACTTGGCCCACTCCTATTTTCTATATTTATTAATGACCTCCAGTCAGCTATTCCAAACACTACTTGCATACAATATGCAGACGATTCCACTATAATCTGCACTGCTTCCTCTCAGACTGAACTCCTGTCACTTACCTAAAAAGCTTTTTCCACTGTTGAACACTGGTTCTCTGACCGTTGCCTTCTCCTCAACCCCAAGAAAACAAAGTTGCTATTGTTCTCACCTACACACAAATCAAGCTCTCTTAACTTCTCTATTACTTCCTCTGATAACACTCTGATTTCTCCTGATGCTACTACAAAACTACTAGGAATAACTATTGACAACAATCTCAATTTTGATTCTCATATAAACAACACAATAAAAGTAATAAACAAAAAGATTGGTTCCCTTTATAGAATCAAACCATTCCTTACTCCTGAAGCTCGGACCACCTTAGCTAGTTCTCACCTTATCTCTACCCTTCTATATGCTTCCACTATTTATACCAACCTCTCTAAATATAACCTCAAGAAACTTGCCGCATCCTACCATAATATTGCTCGATTTGCCACAGGATCCCTCTTCAGAACCCATCACTGTCATAACCTAAAACAACTAGGCTGGCTTGAACTTCCTAACAGGCTGACTTATCAACAGCTCTTAACTGCTCACAAAATTCTCTATCAGCCTTCTAAAAAGTACAGTTTTGTACCTACCATAAATGTAGATGTCCGATAGGTATGCATCTGCAGTCATAACATATGGGTTGTCCTGCCTCAGGCAGCCCTTCGGTCGGCCGGATTCCAAAGTCTGGGTCTGGCCTCGGCTGATGTCGCACTTTCCCCGATGTCAGAGCATCTGGGGTATTAAAAGCATCAGCCAACGCCATTTTCCTCAGTTTTTCTTGCCCCAGATGCCAGGTGCCCTCTAGGAAGGCTAAATTTGGATAAATGCAATAAAATTCCAAACATTTGCAAAATTATATGTACATATATATACATGTATATACAAACAAATACACCACAATAGATTCCCCTGGCTAGCTTAAAGAGGGGTAAGCACCCTAGGAATACCACAGAGGGGTAGGAGGGAGGGTAAACCTGACTGCAGATGCATACCTATCAGACATCTACATTTATGGTAGGTACAAAACTGTACTATGTCCTTCAAGGATGCATCTGCAGTCATAACATATGGGTAGAATACCATAGCCAATCTGGAGGAGGAGGTACTAAGAAAAGGTTGGAGTAGTTAAGATCCCCTGCAGGACTGCGGTAGCAAAACCTGCTCTGGATCTGGAGTATAAAGGTAGATTGTAATGTTTGGCAAATGTATGCACGGAGCTCCAAGTAGCAGCTTCTAAAATGTCCTTGGTAGCCAACCCTCGTAGGAAGGCTGTAGTGGTGGCCGTGGCCCTTGTGGAATGAGGCCTGATGTTTGCAGGAACTGTCTTTCCATGAAAGGAGTAACAAAATCGAATGCAATTTCCTATCCATTTTGAAATTGTCTGTTTGGAAATTGCTTTTCCTTGCACCCCAGTAGCATATGCTACAAATAGTTGGTCAGTTTTTCTGCTACTTTTAGTTCTGTCCAAGTAGTAGCGTAGTTGTCTGTGTATATCCAGGGTGTGCAGAAGTTTTTCCCCTCTATTCTGTGGATTTGGGAAGAACGTAGGCAAGTGAATAGCTTGGTTCAATGATACCCTGGATACCACCTTTGGCATAAAAGTAGGATTGGTTCTTAGTGAAACTCTGTCCTGATGGAAGATAAGAAATGGCTGTACTGCCATTAATGCTTGTAACTCAGATACTCTTCTTGCTGAAGTTATTGCCAGAAGGAATGCAGTTTTCCAAGACAGAAACTGTAGATCCGCTGATGCTGCTGGTTCAAAAGGAGGAAGTGTTAGTTTCTCCAACACAAAATTGAGATCCCAAGCAGGTAGAGGGGGTTTTCTTGGAGGTTTAATATTTTTGATCCCTCTCAGAAATTGCCTGAGGAGAGGGAGTGAGAAGATAGGTGGCTCCACATTGTATTCTGCTGAAATTGCTGAGGCATGAATCTTAATGGAAGAATAGAACAGGCCATTGTGGAACAATTCTGCTAAGTATTCCAGAATATGTGTCATGCTTGCCACTGTCACATCTGAGCCTTTTGATGTGTTCCAAATGAGGAACCTTTTCCATTTAGCTGAGTATGTCTTCCTTGTGGAAGGTCATGAGCTTCCATGATAATGTCCTTCACTCTCTGTGATAAAACATTTTGATTGGGATTTAAGGAATTTTCCAGGCAGTTAGCTGCAATGTTTTCAAGTTGGGATGCATGGTCTTGAAATTGTTCTGCGTCAGAAGAAGAGGCCATAGGGGGAGAGGCCATGGTTTTGCCTGTGACATGCTCCTCAATAGTGGATACCAGTGTTGCCTTGGCCAGTCTGGAGCTATCAGAATCACTCTTGGCTGTTCCTCCCTGATCTTCAGTAGAACCTTGTACATTAATGGGAGAGGTGGAAAGGCATATACTTTTAGAGCTTCCCAGCTGAAAGAGAGAGAGTCCACCCTCCAAGCTTGTGGGTGGTATGTCCTTGAGCAGAATGTCTTCAGTTGATGGTTGAGGGGGGAGGCGAACAGATCTATCTCCGGCATTCCCCATGTCTTTGCTATGAGTTGGAAGATGTCTGGGTGCAGCATCCATTCGTGTGCATCCATGGTAGTTCTGCTTAAGCTGTCTGCCAGTGTATTCTTTTTTCCTGGCACGAACTGGGACTGTAGTTGGATATTGAGTTTCAGGCATAGTTCCCATAGATTCATAGCCAGCCGGCATAGAGGGTAGGAGTGTGTGCCTCCCTGCTTGTTTATGTACCACATGACCGTGGTGTTGTCTGTCCTTATTAACAGGTGGCCTTGATGGAGGAAGGGTTTGAAAGCCTCGATTGCATGCATCACTGCCAGCATTTCCTTTTGGTTTATGTGCATGCGTAGCTGCCTTTGAGACCATAGGCCTTGGATACATTTGCCCTCCATGTGTGCTCCCCATCCTCGGTCTGAAGCGTCCGTGGTGATGGTTTGTTTTGTTTTTGGTTTGTTGAAAGGCAACCCTCTGTTAGGCCTGAGCCCACCACAGGAATTCCTTTTGAAGGCAAGGAATGATTGGTATCAAAGTTTCTAAACTGTGACTGTGTTGAAACCATACACTCCTTAGGTACCATTGTAATTTTCTCAAATGCAGCCTGTGAAACCTAGGGCTTGTCCGGGATTTGAACCCGGGACCTCTCACACCCGAAGCGAGAATCATACCCCTAGACCAACATTCAAACTTTTTTAAGACCTCCTGAGCAGAGGAGCCAAATAAATTTTGTTTCTCCATTGGAGCATCCAGGAGTTTAGCTTTAACATGGTCTGGCAAAGATTGTTCCTTCAGCCAGGCATGCCTACGAATAACTGCCCCAGTCATAGCTGACCTAAATGAAGCCTCCAATGCATCATAGCCACATTTTAAGAAATGATTACTAACCTGCTGTGAGTTGTGTACCAAATCCTGAAGGGATTTACGGTCAAGGGGTTCAGGAGAAGAAAGTGCCGAATTCACTGGATCTGACCGACCGGCACTTGCGAACAGCTTCTGCTTCGGGCACCGTGCGGCAAGAAAGACTGAGGAAAATGGCGTCGGCTGATGCTTTTATACCCCAGATGCTCTGACATTGGGGAAAGTGCGACATCAGCCGAGGCCAGACCCAGACTTTGGAATCCGGCCGACCGAAGGGATGCCTGAGGCAGGACAACCCATATGTTATGACTGCAGATGCATCCTTGAAGGACATCACCAATTCTCTCTAACCTCATTACACCTTATAATAACTTGAAACAGCTACACTCTTCAAACAAACTACTGGTTAATACTACCATACCCAATAACTCTGCAGGTGACAGCCTTTTTTCTAACTCTGTTGGAAAAATGTGGAACAAACTACCATCTGATATCTCATCTTTGTCTAGTCTTCCACTCTTTAAAAAACAGCTGAAAACACATCTTAATAAGCACTGGCTTTGTTCCTGTAACAACCCAGATTAACCTTTCTTTTTCCTTCCCTCCTAAATTCCTCCTCACATAACATACTATAGACATATGTAAAATAAATAAAAAAAAAAAAAAAAAAATTATTATTACTTTCTTTTTCTACTTTTTCCATGTTATATACTTATATTTTAGAATCTGTATAGCAAATGTCTATTAAACTCTGTTTTGACTATACCTCTCTGCAAATATTTTATGTTCTGTCTCAATGTATTAATAATTTTTACCTTGTATTGACTGTTACTGTGAATTATTTGTAAATTACGTTGGAGCTTTTCTCCCCGGGCCTACACTGAAAATGGACATATATCCAGCTGGACTAGCCCGGTCAACAAATGTAAAATAAATAAATAAATAAATAAATAAATACAGTCACAACTAAATGTTGAATTTGGAGCACAGTCAGGTTCACCAGGGGACAACCAAAGTACCTTGTTTGAAAAGAAAAAGCAAGCATGTGGGCAGTGAAAAAAACTCAAAGAAACAGAGTTCTTACAGTTCTTTTACAAAGTGAAGAAGATTTTTCAGACTTCATTCTATTACCAATTGGGTTTACATGCAAACAATAGCAAGCTAAGAATGATTTACGAAGTAACAGCATTAAACAAGATGTTTTCAGCAAAAATTGTACTTCAAATATTTTCTTATAAATTCTTTAATATCCCAAAGAAGCAGTTACATCTTGACTCAGTATTTTGTTCAAGCAAAGGTTTTAGCCAAAATAAAGGGACTTTTCTGAACAGCCTGCCAATACATTAGGAGTCCAACCTTCCAAGAACCGTTTAACTGCCAAGAAGAGAAACTGCAGCAGGGGAGGGGTAGATGGACTGACACTTGGATATGCACATGTATTTTAAATATTCACTATATTTGCTGTTATTTGTAGCCTAAAACATCTGCTTAGGTTTACAATAAATCCTGCCAGAAAAAGTTATGCTAGCAGTGATGAAGATCCACACCCCACACCCATTCCCAGAGGACTGCCAAAATAAAATGTGCTTAAGTACCACTTTTCTTTTGCCTGAATATCATTCACCTCACCTTGTAAAACAAAAGTTATACTGCAGTGTAGCTGACTTCTTCTCAAGTACAGAGTCCTTCTATCCATCCAATACTGTCAAGTCACATCCAACTCCTATAGTGACCCCAGGAACAGCTGACATTATCCACGGAGTTAGGCAAGACAGGGAATGGAAATAGACAGTTAGGCCTTTGTTCTATAAAACAGTCCATTGTAGATTGGGGTTAGTAGAATGGTTAACTCACAGGCACATGGTACAGGATTTGATTCTTACCTTTGGTCACTATCTGGATATTTTCTAGGTGTGCAATAATCTACAGATAAATTGCTTAGTATTTACTCATGAACCTGAACAAACACATAATACATGCACTTTGTGGCAATTCAGAGTTGCCAATCCACTTACTGAGTACTTCTCAGATGTGAGAGGAAATCAAGCATACGCAGAAAAAAATGAAAACACAGGGAGGACATGCAGAATCCACACATAAGGTAGCCCTGCTGAAATATGAAAGTACAGTTGTGTACACTTACCATAAATGTAGATGTTAGAGTGTATTCACTGTTGCAGTCCTAACCAATGGGTTGATTACCAAAGCCCAGAGAAAAAGGGAGGAGGAACCAACAGAATCACGGATTGGAGATAATGCCCTGCAGAACAGTAGTGGCAAATCCTGCCCTGGCTTTTGAAAACAAAGAGAAAGTATAATGCTTTGTGAAAGTGTGAACAGAAGACCATGTAGCAGCTTCCAAAATGTCTTTAGTAGGGACACCCCTTAAAAAGGCTGCAGAAGTGGAAGCTGCTCTAGTTGAGTGGGTCCTAACCCCTTGAGGAGGAACCTTGCCATGGAAGGAATGACAAAGTAATACAATGAGCAATCCATTTAGAAATTGTTTGCTTAGAAATAACCTTGCCCTGGGCTCCAGGGGCAAAGCTGACCAATAGTTGAGCTGATTTCCAAAGGGCTTTAGTCCTGTCCAGGTAAAACCTGAGCTGTCTATACACACCAAGAGAATGTAGGATCCTCTCACCTCTATTTCGAGGATTAGGAAAAAAGATACAAAGGTGTATGGACTGATTAAGAGTCAGGCTAGAAACCACCTTAGGCATAAAGGAGGGGTTGGTTCGAGACCCTATCTGCATGGAAAAGAGAAGGCTCCACAGCCATCAAAGCCTGCAGCTCCAAAACCCTCCTTGCTGAAGTTACAGCCAAGAGGAAGGCAGTCTTCCACAAGAGAAACTTTAAATCTGCAGTGGCAGCTGGCTCAAAAGGAGGAAGAGTGAGTTTCTCTATAACAAAATTAAGATCCCAGGCTGGAGTAGGCGCCCTTTTGGGAAGCTTTGAGTTGCAAGCACCTCTGAGCAACATTTTCATCAGACGATGAGAGAAAATAGGTTGTTCAAAAGAACAATGAGCAGAAATGGCTGAAGCATGGATCTTGATAGAGGAAAAAGAAAGACCACCCTGAAGCAAATCAGCCAGGTATTCCAGGATCACAGGAAGGGTAGGCTGAGAAGAAGATTCCCCTCTAGCCTGCATCCAGAGAGAGAATCTTTCCCATTTGCCAGCATAACACTTCCTAGTGCTAGGCCTCCTGGCCTCCTTCAGCATGTCAACCACCTGCTGGGACAGGGAAGAATAGGATGGAGTCATACAATGAGCCAAGCTGCCAAATGGAGAGACTGAAGATAAGGATGCAGAATGTTTCCCCCTTTCTGAACCTAAAGACCTGGCCTCAGAGGAAGATGCCAAGGAGGAAATTGGGAGAGACTGCGAAGCAGTGGATACCAATGCTGCCTGGGCCAGTCCGGAGCTATGAGAATAGTCCATGGTCATTCGTCCACAATCTTCAATAATACTCTCGGAAGAAGAGGAAGAGGAGGGAAGGCATAAACTGACAGCAGCGTCCAAGGGAAGGACAGAGCATCCACTCTCCAGGTTCTGTTGTGATGCTGTCTGGTGCAAAGAAGAGGTAGAAGATGGTTGTCTGGAGAGAAGAGATCCACTTGGGAGTGCCCCAAAGTTGAATGATGCTGTAAAAAAACTTCTGTTCAGCTGCCACTCATGAGGATCCAGGGTCTGTCTGCTCATCTGGTCTGCCAAAACATTGAGCCTTTCTGGAAGAAATGCAGGCCCAGGGATGCTGCTATGGACCAAAGACTCATGCTGTCTGCACAGGAGGTAAGAACGAGTCCCTCCCTGCTTGTTGATATACCACATGACTGTGGTGGTGTCTGTCCTGACAAGAAGGGTCCCTGGAGAAAGAAAATGCTTGAAAGCTACTAAAGCCTGCTGGACTGCCATCAACTCCTTTAAATTTATGTGCAGGTGAATCTGCTGGGCATTCCAACTTCCCTGTATGCATCTGCCATCCAGGTGAGCTCCCCAGGTGTAGTCCGATGCGTCTGTGGTAAGAACTTGAGTGGCCGGGGGTGGGTGAAAAGGCATGCCTTTGTTCTGTAGACAGGCTGTTGCCCACCAAAGAAACTCTGTCCGCAGACATAGAAACAGAGGAATCATCACATCCAGGTCCTGTGTGTGTTGACACTGTGTTCTTGAGGTACCATTGCAATTTTCTCATATGCAGTTTTGCATACGAAATCATGAGAATGCAAGAGGCCATGAAGCCCAGAGCTTGCAGGTATTTCCTTGCAGGGAGCTGGGACAGGCTTGCCAAATCCTTGAAATAAATTGAAAGAGTTGTCTGTTTCTCCTGGGTGAGATGCATCATCTGGGCGGTTGTGTTCAGACTCGCTCCCAGGAATGTAATCTCTTTGGATGGCATAATTTTTGATTTTTCCATGTTGAGAGTGTAACCCAGGGAAGAGAGAAGAGTATTTACAAATTCTAGATCCTTTAGCAGCTGTTCCTGAGAATTTGCTTGAATTAGACAGTTGCCCAAGTATGGATAAATCTGAATTTTCTTTTGCCTGCAAAAAGCAAAGACTGGAGCCAGGCACTTTGTGAAAACTCTGGGAGCAGTAGATAAGCCAAAGGGCAGCACAGAGAATTGATAATGTTGCTTGCCCACCCTGAAACAAAGGTATTGCCTGCAACTTTCCCTGATAGGGATGTGCAGATAAGCTTCTTTGAAATCCAGTGTTACCAGCCAGGAATCCTTTTCTAACATTGGCAGTAACTGATGCAGAGTGAGCATTCTGAACTTTGGAATTATCAAGAAAGTGTTCAGGATGGATAAATCCAGGCTAGGACGCCAGGTCCCTTATTTTTTTGGAACTAGGAAAAAAGTCTGGAATAGAATCCCTGGCCTACCTGCTGAAAAGGAACAGATTCTATTGCTCCCAGATGTAACAGACAAAATTTGCTTTGCTACTTCTGCCCTTTGGTTTGGAGGAGCATTCAGGAATCCTATGGGTACTGGAAAGGTGTGGAAAGAAAACTTGTGACCTATGGATACAGTTCTGAGTACCCATTTGCCGTCTGTGATGGTGGGCCAAACATTTGCAAACTGGGCCAACCTTCCCCCTAAAAGACTCTCCGGGGAGGCAAGAACAGGCAGAAGTTGGACAGAGTCATTGAGAATGTTTAGATTGAGATGCAGGTTTAGAACTTCCCGCATTGGAAGAAGCCTGCCAGCGCTTAGACCTTAGAGGGGTATCCCCCTGTCCCCTACAAGATTTGTAACCTCTAGTCCTAGAGTGGCTCTGTCTGCTAGTATCAGGGAACGTCCAACTCTTAGATGGGTAATTCTTGCTAAAGCGAGGAGGCTGAACTTGCAGAAAGTCTTTAACTGTCTGCATAGACTTGGCCTTGTCTTCCATCTTTTTGAGCACTTCCTCTGCTTTGCTGCCAAAAAAAGACTGTCCTTATACAAAGGTACATCTAAAAGCTTAGCCTTAACAGGCTCTGGTAGGGGTTGCTTTCTGAGCCAAGTGTGCCTTCTAATAACAGAGCCAGTAGCTGAAGCCCTACAGAGTCTTCTAGAATGTCAAAGCCACAATGTAAAGAATGCTTGTTGACTAGACTGGCAGAATTCAGCAAATCTTGCATATCCTTACTCTCCGCCAACTGAGGCGCACCAGCTATCCTAGATTTAACAGCTTCCAAGGTGTGCTGCTGGTAGTTCAGCATATGAAAAAGACAATTAGTAGACCTAACAGCAAGAGTGGCAGAGGTATAAACCTTTTTACCCCACCTATCCAGGCTCCTGGATTCCCTGTCAGAAGGAACAGGATTTTTAGTAACAGTGGCCTTAACTCCTTTAGGGTCTTGAGAAATAACCTCTGGATCAGCCAATGGATTCCTGAAAAGAAACAAATGAGAATCAGGAACTCTATAGTACCTGTCCGGTTTCCTGGGAGCAGGAGGAACCGAATTTGGAGTCAAATAATTTTACAGAAAAACATCATCAACCACTTCCAACACAGGAGGAATAGCCAAAGCCTTATGCTGAGGCAAATCCAAAAATTCCAGGATTTTAGAAAGGGGGTAATCCTGACTTTCCCATTTAAAATGTTCCCTGATCATATTTAAAGTATCACCAAAAGAGAAATCTATTTAAAGTATCACCAAAAGAGAAATCTTCTGGAGGAGAAGCAGAAGGGATGGACTCCTCTGCATCTGAATCCTCAAAAGGAGAAAAAGCTTGAGAAACTTTTTCATCCACAGAAATACTAGAAGTATCTGAACTTGAAAAGGATAAAGCCTCAAGAGAGACATCCCTACCTCTTTTTGAAGGAGGAGGCTGTGAACCCCCTAATAAGAGTCAAAAGGTAATCAGCCATTTTAACCATTTGAGAATGAGGGGAATGAGAGGAAACTGGAGACTGCTCCTTCATAGGCTTAGGACTGGAAAATTTACCTGCAAGTCTAAAGGACTTTGGAGGCCTGGCAACCACCGAAGTCGTCGGTATGAGCTTGCTGTATGAACAAAGAATGGAGGTCTTGGACACCGGAGTCAGCTTTGCGGCTCCGGATCCAGCTGAAGAGGCAACAGGTGGAAGGTCAAAAGGCAAAATGGATGCTGAAGGCCTGGGGACCTCAGACATGGTCTCAACTGAGACCTGCGGTTGAAAATCTGTGGGCTGCAGGGGCTGTAAAATCTCTGGGCTGCAGGGGCTGTAAAGGCACCTCACTGGCTACCGCATGATTGACTATCAACCTAACATCATCCAAGGACTTGACCTTTGGAAGCCTGTCACAGTCCTTATCCTTACGCTTCTTGGGGATATCCGAAAAGACCAGCGGACGGCATACCGACAAACTTAGGCCAAATTCCAAAATGCTTAGCTAAAAGCTTAGCCCGATGACGAATAGTATGCAGATTAAAAGGAAGCACAAACATCATAATTAGGAACGTCGTGGTCAAGGCCTAAACAAATAATACAATAGGAATGAAAATCTCTATGGGAAATCTGCTTTCCACAGGTAAGGCAATTATTAACCTTTTCTGACATTCGTTAAGGCAAGAAAAGAGGATCCCCAATGGGGTATAGATGTATTTGACTTCAACTTTGTGGTCGGAAACACAAAAGGTAAACTGCCGACCGGCACTCATGCAAGAAATGCTTCTGCTTTGGGCTCTGCGGCAAGGAAGACTGAGGAAGTGACGTCCTGATGTCCTTTACAACTGACGACAGCCGATGTCATTTTTACTTACCTTTGGTATTCTGGTCGATCGAGGGCTACCAAGAGCTGGATAACCCATTGGTTAGGACTCCAACAGTGAAACACGATGAACATCCACTGAACCTCCTGCTGCACATTAAGAATGCTACTCACTATGCCATGGCATAACTCAAGTCCAGAGAAAATTCTGCCGCAAGTTAAACAACTTACGTAACTGTGAATCCCCTCCTCTGGGCCAGTAATCAAACAGCCTGAATCATCACCACTGACACTGATGAGGGACGTTCACTTGGAACAAAGATAGGTCCACACAGTCCAAACAAAAGCTTGCTCAGACCATACCACACAACTAAAAGTACAGTTTTGTACCTACCATAAATGTAGATGTCCGATAGATATGCAACTGCAGTCATAACATATGGGTTGTCCTGCCTCAGGCAGCCCTCGGTCGGCCGGATTCCAAAGTCTGGGTCCAACATCGGCTGATGTTGCATTTCTCTCCGACGTCAGTGCGGCTGGAGTATATAAGCATCAGCCGACGCCATTTTCTTCAGTGTTTCTTGCCCCAGATGCCAGGTGCCCTCCAAGGAAGGCTGTAAACAAATTGGAAGACAAAAACAGGATTCCAGACAAATAAGTAAGCAATAAACAGATACACCATAACAGATATCCCCAGCTAAGAGAAAACAGGGATAGGAGTGGACCCAAGGCATAGAGGGGTATGGAGGGAGGGAAAATCCGACTGCAGTTGCATATCTATCGGACATCTACATTTATGGTAGGTACAAAACTGTACTATGTCCTTCAAGAATGCAACTGCAGTCATAACATATGGGTTGAGTACCATAGCTTAGCTGGGGGAGGAGGAATGCTCTAGGAAAGAGATGGTGTGGCAATCAAACCCTGCAGGACTGCCAAAGCAAAGCCTGCTCTGGATCTGGAGTATAAAGGGAGATTGTAGTGTTTGGAGAATGTATGCACGGAGCTCCATGTAGCAGCTTCTAGAATGTCTTTTGTAAGCACCCCTCTTAAGAATGCTGTAGAGGTGGCTGTAGCTCTGGTGGAGTGTGGTCTGACATTGGCTGGAACATTCTTCCCATGGAAGGAATAACAAAATCTGATGCAATGTCCAATCCATTTTGAAATAGTCTGCTTGGAAATTGCTTGTCCTTGTACTCCAGGGGCGTAAGCTACAAAAAGCTGATCAGAGTTCCTACTGGTCTTGGTTCTGTCCAGGTAGTAGCAAAGTTGTCTGTGAATGTCCAAGGTATGCAGCAGTCTTTCCCCTTTGCTCTCAGGATTGGGGAAGAAAGTAGGCAGGTGAATAGCTTGATTTAAAGAGACCCTGGATACCACCTTTGGCATAAAAGTAGGGTTGGTTCTTAAGGAGACCCTGTCTCTGTGAAAGATTATGAACGGTGGTATTGCCATTAGGGCCTGTAGCTCCGAAACCCTTCTTGCTGAGGTGATTGCCAACAGGAAAGCTGTCTTCCATGAGAGAAATTGTAAGTCCACTGAAGCTGCTGGCTTAAAGGGAGGTAGAGTCAGTTTTTCTAGGACAAAGTTGAGGTCCCAAGCTGGCACTGGGGCCTTTCTTGGTGGCTTAATGTTCTTGATTCCCCTGAGGAATTGCCTTAGCAAAGGGTGTGAAAACACAGGTGGATCAGTGTTATATCTAGCTGAAATAGCTGAAGCATGTATCTTTATGGAAGAATAGGAGAGTCCATTCTGTAGCATATCTGCCAAATATTCCAGGATGAGTGGGATGTTCAGTAATGATGCATCATGTCCCTTGCTGGTATTCCAAATGCTGAATCTTTTCCATTTTTCTAAGTAAACCTTTCTGGTGGATGGTCTTCGAGCTTCTGTTAATATCCGCTGAACTTCCTTGGAGAGAGATAGATTGATGTTATTCATGGGATCTCCCAGGCTGTTAACTGCAGCGTCTGAAGGTTTGGATGCAGTGTTTTGAAGTTGTGTTGAGTCAACAGTAGGAGTCATTGGGGAAGGGCCCACTTTGTTGCGACATATGCTCCATAGCAGTGGATACCAGTGTTGTCTTGGCCAGTCTGGAGCTATTAGGATCCCCTTGGGCCTCTCTGCTTTGATCTTTAGTAATACTGTGGTCATCAGTGGCAGGGGTGGAAATGCATAGATTTTGAGGGAGTTCCAGTTGAATGAAAGAGCATCTATTTTCCAAGCTTGTGGATGATATGTCCTTGAACAGAATTTTTGTAGATGATGGTTGAGGTGGGAGGCAAATAGGTCTACTTCTGGCCTGCCCAATGTCGAGGTGAGCTGTGTGAAGATTTTCGGATGTAACCTCCACTCGTGTGGATCTATGAAATTCCTGCTTAGGCTGTCCGCCAGCACATTGTCTTTGCCTGGAACAAACTGGGATTGCAACTGTATGTTTAGGCTCAGTGATTTTTCCCAAAGATTCATTGTCAGTCTGCAAAGGGGGTAAGAATGGGTGCCCCCTTGCTTGTTTATGTACCACATCACAGTGGTGTTGTCTGTCCATATCAGTAGATGGCCTTGCTGAAGTTGTTGTCGAAAGGCCTCGATGGCATGCATTACTGCCAGCATTTCCTTTTGGTTTATATGCAGATGTGTTTCCTTTGGAGACCATTGTCCTTGTATACATCTGCCCTCCATGTGCGCCCCCCCATCCAAGGTCTGAGGCGTCTGTGGTCATGGTCTGTGTTATCTGAGGTTTTTTGAATGACATACCTGTGTTTGCCTGGCTTACCGAGGCCTACCATAAGAATTCCTTTTGTAGGCATGGAATGAGCGGTATGGTTGTCTCTAGGTTGTTGCTGTGCTGAGACCATAGGCTTTTTAGGTACCATTGAAGCTTTCTCATATGTAGTCTTGCTAATGGAACCAGGAGAATACAGGATGCCATGTAACCCAGGGGCTGTAGGAATTTCCTTGCAGTCATCTGGGTGAGTTTTGCCAAACCTTTGAAATAATGAGTTAACTTCTCTTGCTTGTCTTCTGTCAGGTAAGCTATTTGAGAGGCTGTGTCTAGATTGGCTCCTAAGAAGGTTATTTGCTGGGATGGCTGAAGTCTTGACTTTTGGAAGCTGACTGTGTATCCAGAGCCTGTAGCAATTGTATGACATAGTTCAAGTTTTTTGTCAAAATCAATTTGTCGTCCGCTTGTATGAGGCAGTCGTCCAGGTACGGGTAAATTTGGATCCTGTGGAGCCTGCAATGAGCTATTACTGAAGCCAGGCATTTTGTGAATACTCTGGGTGCAGTAGATAAGCCAAATGGCAATGCTGAGAATTGATAATGCTCTGGCCCTGCAAGAAATCTGAGGTATCTTCTGCAGCTGTGTCTGATAGGGACATGCAGGTATGCCTCCTTGAGGTCCAGAGTAATCGGCCAAGACCCCTTGCCCAGCATGGGAAGGAGTTGCTGTAGAGTCAGCATTTTGAACTTTGGTACTATGAGAAAGGTGTTTAATGCGGACAAATCCAGTAGCCACTCCCATAGTGCCTTTTTTAGGCAAGGCTCAAATTCTAAACCTACCACCCTAGAAAACAAAAATGGGAAGAAACTGAGGGTAATGCTGCTCAATGCCATAAGTCTAAATCTCAAAATGCACGCACTCGAGGCCCTTCTCAGTATGGAGAACATCGATGTCTGTGCTGTAACTGAAACCTGGTTCAAGGCTCCTGAGAGCACCCCGGCACTATTAGGTTTTACCTCATATCATGTGTTCCGGCCCCAAAACCCGGACCACACCACAAAAGGAGGGGGTGTATCCATATTCATAAAGGATACCCACACCTCCAGGTTGGTGGCAACGCACTAAGCTTGGAAACCATCCAGGTGCAACTAACCATAGGCAAAACTGCTCTACAAATTGTAGCATGCTACAGGCCACCCTCTCAAACTCAGGAACCCCACACAGCCTTCCTGAAGACACTGGAGGGTATAAATGTATCTCCAAACACCATCATATTGGGTGACTTCAACTACCGAATATAGACTGGGAACATTACTCAAGCCCTAACTTTCTAGCCCAACGGTTCCTGGAGTTCATAAATTCAAATGCCATGGAACAGCTAGTCACTGTTCCCATGAGAGGAGAAAATATACTAGATCTCATTGTCACAAACATGGGGACAAAATGCTCCACACCGGAAGTATATCCCTCATTGGTGAGATCTAATCATAAACTAATCTCACTGGAAATCCACATCCCGCCCCCCCCCCCAACAAAAAGACCATAGTGAAGAACTTCTCTAAAGCAAACTTCACACTACTCAAGACTGGTGTGGTATCCTTCAAGGCCCCTGAGCCAGTGGAAACCACAACCCAAGCTGCGGAAGCCCTTACAAACGCCTTCTATGAACACCTCCAAGACTGCATGGATCAGGCAATCCCAAATAAAACCAAGACTCTTTCCACAAAGGGCAAACGTCCAGTCTGGTGGACCCCAGCCATTAACAAACGTTACAATAAGAGGAGAAAGCTATTACATGATAGAACAAAATCCATAAAAGGGAAGTCACCCCTGATCGTTATTAGTAAAAAAATACGAGCACTCATAAAATCAACTAAGGCCAATTTTGAGAGAAAAATTGCCATGGATTCAAAGGACAATCATAAGGCCTTTTTCAGCTTTGTTAGGAACCTGGGTGGAAACTCCCAGATATGCTCAGAATTAGTCCAAAATGATACAAAAATCACTGAACCCACAGACATTGCCAACATACTGGCAGACAGGTTCAGTGCAAACTTCACCCCTCTCCCCTAAAGGATAGATAACTATCCCAGCCGAGTGTAGCCTCCCGGACATCTCAAATGCGCAGGTGAAAGCTGCTCTCTCTAAAGCTAAAAACACAGCATCAATGGGACCGGATGGTGTCCCCGGCTGTGTGCTACACGAGCTAAATGAGGAATTAAACCCGCACATAAGGTAGCTGTTTAATCTCAGCCTTACCACAGGATATGTGCCCAAGGAGTGGCGTACGGCAACTGTGGTCCCACTCCACAAAGGCGCCTCTACGGACCCTGGTAATTACCGCTCCATAAGCTTAACAAGTCTAGTCTGCAAAGCTATGGAGAGGATCATAATGGAGCTCATAAACAAAGATATAGGGGACTTGCAGACATTGGACCCGACCCAGTTTGGCTTTGTCAAGGGAAGATCATGCCTTTTGAACTTGGTCGACTTCTTCGAAACAGTCACCAAGGCCATTGATGAGGGAAAGGCAGTCCATACAGCCTACCTTGACCTTGCAAAGGCTTTCGACACAATACCCCACTCTGGTATTGTCGAAAAACTTACCAGCTTAAATGTAAACCCAATATGTCACAAGATGGGTTGCAAACTGGCTTAAGGACAGAACCCACAGGGTTAGAGTTGCTGGCGCTATGTCAGACTCCAAGCCGGTCACAAGTGGTGTCCCACAGGGCTCGGTCCTTGGCCCCCTATTGTTTGGCATCTACTTCTCAGAAGTACAGGCCAACATGGGAGGACTTTGGCTGACAAAGTTTGCAGACGACTGCAAACTGGGCGCCATAGTGGAAAGTGCATCGGACACGGATATCCTTCAGAAGGGACTCACGGAAACAGATAGCTGGTGCCAGAGCCATGGCCTGAAGTTAAACGCCAAAAAATGTATAGTCATACCCTTCAGGAAAAACAAGGTAACCCCAAGCTACCATATAGGTGGCAATCCACTAAGCACAGAAGAGGTTATCAGGGACCTGGGGACCCAGGTTGACAGTGGCCTTTCTTTTGACACTCACGTTGCTAAAGTGGTTAGAAAGACCTTCTACATTGCCCACCTGATCATGAAGGGATTCACATCCAGATCTAGTGAGGTCATTGTTCCCCTGTACTCTTCACTTATCAGACCAATGATCGAGTACAATGCCCCATTCGGGATGTATCTCACCAGACATCTGCAGCAATTGGAGAGACCCCAAAAGTTCCTCACCAAAAGGATAAAGGGACTCCAAAATCTGTCATATGCTGCCAGATTGAAGAAACTCCAGCTCTATTCAGTCGCATACCGTCTGCTCAGAGGTGACATGTGCCTGACATACAAGGACATGTCCAACCCGGAATTAATGGACATGCTCCACCTCAAAAAATCCAAATCCACCAAAACCACTAGAGCAAGCGACTTAAACCTTAGCACGGATATAAATAGGGCGTGCTGGAGGGATAGATTTATCACTCAGAGACTCCCTATGCTGTGGAATAAAATCCCGGTCCATGTGAGGCAGAGCACCTCGCTGACTCTGTTCAAGAGAAATCTAGACCTGTGGATGGGAGATCGTAGGTTTACCCTGGGAATCATCTCTGTGTCACTGCTGGACAGAGGCACAACAAACTAATGGGCACAGTATTTTTTCATATAAGGGGTGGCGTAAGCCACAAAAATTTGGGCTAGGCTTATAAATGCCTTAGGGCAGATAGCCTAGTATAAACCTATGAACCTATTGGTCTGCATTGAGTTTCTTTTCTTGGAACAAGGAACAGTCTTGAGTAAAACCCCTGGCCTTGTTCTTGTTGTGGAACTCTTTCTATTGCTTTGATCTGAGCAAGCAGAGAAATTTGCTTGATAGCCTCTGCCCTCTGGTTTTGTGGTAGGTTTGGCATGCCTTGTTTTCTTGGTAAGGTATGAAAATGGAACCTGTAACCTTGGTCTATAATGTCCAAAATCCATTTGTCCTTTGTCAGTTTGTGCCAATTGTCTGAAAACAGAGATAATATTCCGCCCAAGGGAGCTTCTTTTTGCTCCTTGGTCAGCGGAAGAAGAGGAAAGTCATTGAGATTGTCCCCGAGGGGCAGGGGAGACCCCTGTGTCACCTCTTTGGTTTGCTGGTTGCCATTGCCGTCCCCTGTAAGAACCTCTGTATTGTCCTCTTCCTCGGCCACGCCTGTTTTTACCCCTTTGAAATCTTTCAGGATTAGGAAAGGACCAGTTTTTTGAAGGCCAGTTCCTGCTGAATCTGGGTGGCTGAACCTGGAGGAAATCTTTGACAGTCTGAACTGATTTTGCTTTTTCCTCGATGGACTTTTAACACATCTTTAGCATTAGCACCAAAAAGCTTATTCTTTTCCAAGGGTGCATCAAGAAGTTTTGCCTTAACATGATCTGGTAGAGGTTGTTCTTTTAACCATGCATGTCTACGAATGACCGCCCCTGCCATAGCTGCCCTACATGAAGCTTCCAGTGCATCATATCCACACTGCAGAAAGTGATTGCTGACTTGCTGATAATTATGTACAGCTTCCTGCAAAGACTTCCTGTCTAAAGGTTCAGGAGAGGCCAATGTTTTCTGTAAATCATCTAACAGGTAATCCTGATATTGAAACATATGAAAGAGACAATTCAGAGCTCTCATAGATAAAGTAGTGGAGGTGTAGACCTTTTTCCCCCCATCTCTCTAATGACCTAGCTTCCCTGTTGGAAGGCAAAGGGTTTTTGGAGGTGGATGCTGAAACCCCTTTAGGTCCCTGAGAAATAGTTTCTAAATCAACAGCATGGGCCCTAAAGAAATGAGAATGTGATTCTGGGACCCTATAATATCTGTCTGGCTTGGCTGGAGCAGGAGGAAGAGTATCCGGGGTAACACTGGAATCAGAGTATAGGTCATCCAAAACATCAAGCACAGGAGGTATAGCCAGGGACCTGTGTTGGGGCTTTTTAAGGAAGGTTCGAAGGCGCTTTCTGGAATCAGAATATTCCTGGCCTTGCCACTTAAAATGTTCCCTCATGGTATGCAGAACTTCCCCAAAAGAAATGTCCTCAGGAGGGGAGGCCGAGGGAATGGAGTCCTCTGCATCCGAGTCTTCATAGGTCTGGAAGAGCTCTTCCTGGCCATCGGAGTGAACAGAGTCCTCAGAATCTTCATCTGAAGGGATAGGATCAGAGGGTTCAACCCGGGGCCTCTTATCTGAAGGAGGCTGGGATCCTCTCTCAGGATGGGCCTGTGAACCTCTAATCATGGAAATTAAGTCTGCGGCCATAGTCATGATTTGTGTTTCAGGAGTAGGCTGAGGTAAGGTTTTAACAGTAAGGTGCTTGGTCTTGCTGGCTGCCTTAGCACGTGTATAGGCCTTAATAGACATGGCCATAGGAGGCCTAGCAGCTCCACGTGCAGGAGTGACCTTATCTACAGCAATGGTCTCGGGCATTTCCTCGGTTTCAGTATCCGGAGGAAAATCTATAACTGGCGTCGGTGTGGCCTCCGGTATCGGAGGTATCGGAAATGCGGTGTCCTTGGTTCGGGGCGGTGAAATAACCGTCTCAGGGGGAACCGGAGCACTCGCGGTAGGTTTTGGCGTGGAGTCGGTGGAAGACGAGGGCCGAGGATGTCGGTCCCGGTCTTTTCGTTTCTTAGGAGTCTGCGATGTCGGAAGTTCCGACGGCATCGTATAAGCAAATTTATCGCCGAAAAAGTCTTCAGCGAACTCCGCCCAGCACCTGAGAGTGCGCTTATTGAAGCGAGCACAGGCGACACAGGCCGAGACGTCGTGGTCTGGGCCAACGCAAGGGAGACAGTAAGAGTGGAAATCCTTATGAGGTATTTGTTTACCACAAGACAGACAATTGTTAACTTTTTCAGTAATTTCTGACATCGGCTGAGGCAAGAAAAGGTCCCCAACGGGGTACTTAGCTTTTTTGATGACTTCGGATAGAAGAATACAGGAGCTGACCGACCGGCACTTGCGAACTGCTTCTGCTTCGGGCACCGCGCGGCAAGAAAGACTGAAGAAAATGGCGTCGGCTGATGCTTATATACTCCAGCCGCACTGACGTCGGAGAGAAATGCGACATCAGCCGACGTCGGACCCAGACTTTGGAATCCGGCCGACCGAGGGCTGCCTGAGGCAGGACAACCCATATGTTATGACTGCAGTTGCATTCTTGAAGGACATCATATGGGAGTATTAGTTGTTGTAGGCTTGTATTTAACATTTTAAATATAAATAAGTATTTCTATTGCTTTTTTCAGCTATTTTGATTTTCAGGCTTGTTATTAGACAGGAGTTGTGTGTTTCTATATATATTGGTGTTATGTATTTTATATGCTATATTTATATTTTAGATATTTTTGCATGGTGAATATTGGATAAAAGGAATGTGCTACTTAAAGGAATGGTGTGTGTGTGTGGGCTGACCAATGGGATTGCTTTTGAGTGTATTTAAACAGGGCAAACGTATAGGATTTTCTGCTGACGTTCATAAGAAGTGAGCAAAGAGATACTCTTATTTTGTGTTTATTAAAGTTCAATAAATTGTAATTTTACCATGGATCTGCCTGAGCCAGCTTTTCTTTGGACTTTGTTTGTACATGGTCTTTGATAGGTCCACACAATATTTCCAGATGCAGCTCTCTGCACCAAGCAAAATTTCCCTTAAGAGCACACAGGGAGCGCAGCACTCAGTAAGAGGTCTGGGTTTCCCTCTCTGTCTCTCTCTAGGTCCCCAGTAAGACTCCTCACTGGCACAGCTATAGAGTTGTGTCCTCAGCCAAATGTCCCAGACCGTTTCCTCCACCAACCCCTAGGTGAAACCAGTACTCTCTGTGCCTGCTCCAAGTAGCTGACACACAAACACACACACACACACACCTGGGAAAAGCTGGCACAGATTTATTAGCTATGCCCCTCTGTCCAGACTAAAAGGTAGTTACTGCCACCAGGACACTCCAAAGACAGCTACTAAGGATCTTACAAGGGTACCTAATTACACTGGGTAAAATTAAGATCAACACAAATGGCAATGTTGACCAGGCAGGATGGCTTTCAGGAGTGGCCACAGTGTCACCAAATAAATACAAGTACTCTCAAAGGTTAAAATGTTTCTATAAAAGACCAGCCACAATGAAAAGTTAAAATATATTTAATAATAAAAGAACATGAACATACTAAATATCTATTTACAATAAACATCAGTTTCAATTACAGGAAATATTAAAAATAACAGATACAGAAAAATAATACCTAACTAATGTCATTACATTTCCTACATTTCCCTGACTGATCTAAAGAACTACTACTCTCTGGTTACTTACTAAAGCAAGGCAAGATGAAGTGGTTGAGTGATCCTTCTATGTCAAGTTTCAAAACAGAGTTCACCAAGACATCAGTCTCATCTAGTATTAAAACATCATTTCAGTGCTGGATTACAGAATGACATCACATATATCTGACTTCTGGTTCCCATACTACCCCCCCCCCCTTTATTAGAAAGTGAACAAAAATCTCACACATATGTGTTGCCATACACACAGACAGAGCTTTGCTGAAACGTGTTATAGCATCTGGAAGCCATAAAACCATTTCAACACAACACCCTTCCAGGGTAACAATTAGTTCACTGCTAAGGACAATACAGCATGATTTCTAGTCCTTGTTTTTAGAGACATTTCATCTCTGGCTGCAATCAGAACTGTAAGATACAATCTTTATGGCCTACCAGGTAATTTAATTGCAGACTGTTTTTCAAAATTAGCTGGACTGAGATTAACCTCTTCTCTTCCAGTATCCTTTGTTACAATACAGTTATAATACAGTCTAACATACACATGTATTTCTTTAACCTGTCCAGCAGGACTCACTGTTGGTACAATTTTTTTTAACACAAGCAGCTTTACAAATACATTTTCAACACAAGCACCTGTAGAAATCATGTTGATATATAAATGGCATACATTTTTTTACAAAACTCCAGCTAGCTAGGTTGGCAAATGTTACACATCCACGGCCCTACTTCTCCTGGCATAGCTGGCAAGAAATACCTCACATCATCACAGTAACCAAAATGGATATTTTATTTTGATTAAATAATTTCTTAGAGTGATTCTTGAATTCTCTTCAGTCACAACCCAGGGCACAGTAGCAAAGGTCATTATTAGAAGTATATACATTTTTAATAAGCCAAACAAGCTAAACAACAGATCTTTCTAAACAGTGTGTGTGTGTAATACCTTAATGTGCAGAAACTCAAAGCAGGTCTTGCGTACTCTGAGGGATGTTTGACAATGCAGGCAAGTATGTATGTACAGGATCACCTACCGCACTAACACACCAATACATTTTTGTACACTTACAGGCCCTTTGACAATATGGGCACATGAAACAGCTACACCTGAAACAAAATTTGTCTGTTTGTTTAAAGTAAGGAAAACAATGGCAGACCAATCCAGTTTGGATGCAAAACTATTTGTCCACTGTTTTACGTAAAGTTCAAAAAATTCCTACCATACAGTTTGTGAAGTATGAAGTATGCAATGTCCTTTGTTCTAGCAATAACAGTAACTGGCAAGTATAATGTCCTTGTTGTTTTGCATACTATGTTAAGAAAAATCTTAATCTTGGTTTTCTAACAAGTACAATTACTCAGACACCCTTCAGAAAAAGAGCACAGCTATAAAAGTAAGTGTTCAAGGTGAGACCTGCCTAAAATTCTATATAGCCAAAGGCCCTGGTGAAATAATAAGCAGTAATATAACTTTCTAAGGCACTACTATCAGAACTGGACACAAAGTGGGTAACGTTTGTCTTTACTTGCCTTTACAATTCTTGTGTCATTTACTCTCACCTTTTTTGAACAGCTCCTCATCACCTGTAATGGAATACTGAGGGTTTACATGCTAAGAACCAAGGGCACTATGCATTTTCACTCTCTGTTACGGCTTTTCTCTGGAATTACTTCCCTTAACATGTGCAATATCAGTCTGCCATCATGAAAGCATATCTATTCTATAAATTTACGGTATTGTAATAAACTGCTAGACAAACGAATTAAACAATTTATATGAAGCTAGTAATCAGATCAGGTTTGTTACTGCAGTCCACTGAAAGTAACCCATATCTACTTAGCTGGTTGCCTACGTGGACAAATATTTGGCATAAACCATTTCCTGTATCGGTTTTCAGCTGGGCTGCCTTCTGTGCAGAGTCTGAATGCCCTCTCTATTTCTGCATGGGTTTTCTGCAGATGTTCCAGCCCCCCCACCCCCATTCCAAACACATGCAGTAGCTGGATCTTGGACCCTAAATTGTCCTTAGGTGTGACAGCATGTGTGTGAAATATGGATAAAGACCAGGCAACCTACTTCCATTTCTTCCCTTTGCCTTGTAAACTCTGCAGACAGCAATGGCTATCCAATGAGATCGCTTTAAGAGTCAGCTGCAATGCGATGAGAGGAAAAATCTGCTTGAAGTAATTTAGTTTCTTCTACTGTAAAAGTTGCTACTCATTCTTTACAGTGTGTGTGTGTGTGTGTGTGTGTGTGTGTGTGTGTGTGTGTGTGTGTGTGTGTGTGTGTGTGTGTGTGTGAAACATTTATACATCAAGGGCTTTGGCCACTGGTACTGTGCAGAGGAGATTTTTCTGGCTGCATTCAGAAATTCCAAGATGATGTTAAAAATGAGGTTTTAAATTCTTCTTTGAACGGACATGTAGTTTTTGGCCTCTCTGTAGCAGAGGTGGTCAAAAATGTGTCATAAGGGATTTTTTAACTCCTCATCCAGCTTTGGAAAACAAATAAACAGTCTCAATAAAATGCAGGTAAACAGATGTTTAAGGAGATCAAGAGGGTTCCAAAAAGAATTCAGGAAACCCCTCCCAATAACAAGGAGAATCCAATACGTCAGAATGACTATTTAAGGTAACTTGTCCCACCTCCCACTCTGGAATTCCCCTTTCTCTTCCAGAAAGTCTGAATCTCCAGTTTTTTCTTAAGCAACAGATAGCTTCAGACAACTGGGTTCTGAACGATCATTAATAAAGGTTACAGTTGGCATTAGGAGGAAATTCTTCCTTTCAGGGGATAATCCTTCATCCACTGGACCAGACTTTTATTTCCACCTATCCTTCATCACATGTTCCATGGGAGTTATAGAACCAGTTCCCCCTTCTCAGGTGGGGTTTCATTTACGGATGTTTTTAGTGCCAAAGGAAGAAAATGCATAGAGTCCAATTCTGAATCCTTTTCTCCTAAACCTGTTTGTGATAGCGCCCACGTTTCCTGGTAACTAGATTTAAAAGATACGCATCATCACATACTCATCATCACATCCTTATTCATTGGTGCTTCAGGTACTTAAGTTTCTCTGCATCTGGATCACTATCAGTTCCCTGCCTTACCCTTTGGACTATCCACTGCACCAGTGTTCACAAAGTGTCTAGCTTCAGTTACAGCTCATTGCAGGCTACAGGTTATCAACATTTTTGCCATATTTAGAGGATTCACTTATCTTTTTCAAAGTGTTTACATAAGCTGGGATTCCAAGAGGACATTCAAAAGTCTTTTTTGACTCCTTCACACAGGATTGTGTTCCAGGGTTGTCAGCTAAGCACCTCAGCTCAAAGAGATTTTCTTCCAGAGGAAAAAAATAGATTTCTATATAGACCTATTTCTAAGGTTTTCTGCCAAGACTTCAGTCACTATGAGAGAATACTTCAGGATTTTTGGGTCTCATGGCTTCTATGACTCACATGATACCCTTGGCAAGACTCCACATGAGAAAGATGCAATGGTATCTAAAGTCTTTTTGGTCCCAGCACCAAAATCCTTTATCCTTTCAAATCCCAGTACTGGGATTTGTTGGAAGGGAAATTATTTGATGGAGGCAGCAAATATCCTTAAATCCAGGTCTCCCCTTCTCCCTCCATGTTCCAAAGCAGCACTTCATCACAGGTTCCTCAGACATTGCTTGGAAGCAGTTTCAGGGGGGATAAAAGTGCAAGGTGTGCGACACATCAAGGACAGATGCAAGCACATAAATATAAAAAGAGATGCTTGCCCTGAACAAGGCACTCCACTCTCTGAATCATCTTTGGTCCCCAGGACCTCTCTAAGTTGTTACAGGCAATACTACAGCATTCATATGGTACATCAACAAGCAAGGGGGGAGCCAGGTTTTGCCCCCTTTGCAGACTAGCCATTTTAACTTGGGATATATAGCTTCACAGCACATACTCTACAGGAATCCTACATTCTGTTAGAGCAAAACTGTGTGGAGACTAGCTGAGCAATTCAAGGGCAGACCCTCACAAATGAAAACTAAATTGCGGGTCTTCCAAGACTGGGTCCATCTGGATCCATCTGTGTGCAGTTCCTCGAGTAGACCTATTTGCCTCCTCTCTGAACAATCAGTTGGCAAGATTCTGCTCCAGGACTCCATGCCTGGAAGGCAGATGCTCTTTCTTTTCCTTGGATAGCAATGCTCCTGTATGCTTTTCCACTGATATCCAGGATATTTCTGGAGATTCGGATGGAATCCACAAAGATCACTACATTGGCTCAGTTCTGACTTGGACAGCAGTGGTTCTCCCTTCTTTTGGAAATGTCCAGGGGCAGATAACACAAGCTTCCTCACAAACTGGATTAACTCACACTAGATCAGGGGTGTTCGATACACTTCACTTGACTGCATGGATTATATGGACATAATTCCTTTTAAGCACCTGATTGAGGAAGACATGCAGCAGGTACTAATGGAAAAAAAATGCAACAAAGACTCCTGCTAGAAAATCATATATTAGCAAACAGAAAACATTTTCTAGTTGATCCTGACAACATAACCAGTACCCACTCAGGGCTAACTGTTCTCAGATTTTACAATATTTGTGAAAGTTACTATCCTATGGCCTTCTTACTCCTCTAAGGTTCTTTTGCCAGCCATTTCAGCATGTCTGGCCATGGGCTCTCCTTTTCCAATGCAGCGTCATGTTAAAATGTTTTTGTAAGGGGTTTTACATACAAGGCCTCCAAGAAAACTGGTGACCCCCTCCATGAGATCTTAATTTTGTGTAAGAAAAGCCAACACTTGCTCCATTTGGATCAGCAAACCAAGACGGCTTGAGGTTCTTAACATGGAAGCACTTTTAATGATTGTTCTGACCTCTGCAAGAAGGGTGTTATAGTTGCAAGGTGTTACGGTGAGTCAACCCTACCTAATTTTCCACAGGGACAGGGTTTCTTTTATGCCTAAAGTGGTATCAAAGTTAACTTTAAGCCAAACTATCTCCCAGTTGTCTTTCTTGAACCTAAAAGTGAGGGAGAAAGGATACTCCATACCTCGGATGTCCACAAACAACTCGGGTTACTATCTTGAAAAAACTAAGTCTTTCAGATCCTTGGATTAATATTCACTTCTGAAGGTAAGAATGGACAACCTGTCTCAAAAGCAGACCATTTCCATAAAACTGTCTAAGGCCATTACCTTTTGTTATACTCACCATAACAAAACTATTCTGGGCAGGTCAAGGTCCACTCGTACCAGGGCCTTGGATTCATCTATGCCTTTTGGAAAGGGTTGGATTCTAGACGTATTCTATAAGTAGCAACTCTGTCCTCTGTGCATACTTTTACAAAGCACTTTTAGCTTGACTCCTTCTCTAGGTCTAGATCATGGTTTATAAGGACCATTCTCAAGGGGCTCCTGGACTCCTCTCCTTCCACCTCCCAAAATTTGTAAGCTATGGTAATCTACCCATATAGTTTCAGCTACTGCAGCAGTAATCAATATGAAGAACATAGAACAGTTGTGTAAGTAAACTTACTATAATAGTAGATGTTCGAATAACCACTGCTGCAGTAGCCACTCCCTCACTCCACCCCCCTTGTTTCTTGGTGCGTTTTTGCTAGGGTGTAGACTTTTTTTTTTGTTGTTCTTAGCATTGTCCTTTCAGGGAAAAAACTTTGTGCATCTGTTGGCATGAAAGCTTTGAAGGGCTTAGTGTCTAAACATAACTGTTTGTGTGTGTGTGGAAGGTGGCCTGAACCTTTGGAATCTGGCCAGCTGTTACATCCTTGCAGAATATAACCTGTATAGCCTTAGGCTACTACAGCAGTGATTATTCAAACATATACTGTTATGGTAAGTTCACTTATGCAACTGTATTTTCAACTTCCATCCCTCCAAAGCAGGCTACTACATCACCCAGATCAACAGTTAAATGTGTGTCACTGGGACTGCAGACAGGGGACAATACCTCTGTGTCAAAACTGCCAACTTGTATTAAAATATTTTAGCACTATTTGTCAGACATTGTTCTCTGTTTTTTTCCTGGCTGTAACAGCACTAAAAAATCAAACACATCTGAAACTTTCCTGCCAGAAAATTAAATATAAAGAAAATATTGCTTACTGATCCACAAGGTAAGTTGACAGAAAACAGAACAATGGCCCGTGGTTTCAAAGAAGAAAGAAGATCAGAAGCCTTAATTGATAACAAAGTATTTACAAAGGTAACTGCACACCAATGATATTTGTGCTGCTTCAGCATAAGGCTAATATTGCCTTACATGGGTGGATGCATGTACTAGTGAAAAAAAACCCTACAAAATTAGCAATCTTGGGTGCATGTGAAAAAAATATAAAATATTATTACACTATTCTCCTCAAAGAAGGATTTACCATTACAAAAATCAAGTCTCACAAATGTGCACAGAGTAAATGAAAGAGCTGCAAAGTTTAAAATGGGTAGGAAAAAATTAAGAGTTGATACAGCTAGCTTGTTGTCATAGAATGATCAAGGACTGATTGCACCCTAGGTAACCCAAATTTAATTACTGAACCCAGGTAATGATGGAGCCTGTGGGGGGAGGGGGAGAATTTGGCTTATGTGCCTTAAGGGGTGGGTTGGGCAAAATCTGACACCTCTCAGAGGACATGTGCAATAATCAGTGCCATCATGATATCACATTAATCCCATCAAGCAGTATACTGCATTGCAGCTGGACGTCTGGAGAAGCGGGCACCCAGTATGAACACTGCACGTGCTGTTTCAGCACTATGTTCACTGCCTCACTACAAGGAGGTAGGGAAATCAAACAAAAAACCCTCAGCAAAGTACCAAGGATAACATTGCAATGGAGCCTCTCTGCCATAACCTAATATGAAGGAAATTAGTTCACAGGTTGTTTCTCCCTCTTTTAAAGGCGTCAGACTCTGGTCTTCGAGTGTAAGTCACACCTCTGAGTGTATAGAATGAGTAGGGCACTGGTAGGCACAGAGCAGCAACACTGGTGAGGGTGGGGCAAAAAAAATTACATCCAAGAAAAGTAAGTAAACATCTTTTTTAAACATCAACTTCTCCTAGAGAGAAGGGGTTACAGTAAATATATTAGGAAATGGCTCAATAACAAAACATGCTGTTTTATCATACATTAGAATTAAACATGGTTTTTCTCTTTACTTATTCCCTCAGCTTTATTCAACCATTTGCAGATTAAAAAAAAAAAGACGGAAAATGTTTTTCAATCCATTTATGCACTTTATGTTTTCATGCCTTTTTTTTAATCCAATAAAAATCCCTAGGTTTTGGTGTTCAACCGACTAGCTATGCATGGAATCATCAGTTCCTCATGAAGGTGATTCAATCCCAGAAAAGTCCTCCTAGAACTGTATACTTTCAGTGCTTTGCTTTGTCTGCAGTTTGTGCATTTTTTTTTTTTTTTTTTTTTAAACAGAATTACTTACTCCCCCTTCTCCATGGAGAGGCAAGCAATAAGGTCTCTTTTCAACACTCTGTGGCGTTTATGAGAACAGTTTTACTCATACTGATATCTTGCATCTCTACCAGCAGGCCAGTTTTTAACCACCAAATCTTTTTTTTTTTTTTTTTTTTTTTAAACTGATTTTGCTTCTGGCAGGAAGAGAACCACAGCAGCAATGGATAGCTTCTTCCTAAAAGAATTACAGGAGGTAGTAGCACATGCCACCTCACTACAAGAGGAAGTAGCACATGCCACCTCACTAAAGATGCAGTTGAAATGTTCATACAGAATAAAATAGAATAAATTTGTTAAACATCACTATATTTGCAGTATCTTATTATAAGTTCTAAAATATTATTTTGGCAAATGTTACATTATTGAAGCATGAAGACCACAGAAAAGTGAGTATACATGAGCACTTAACATATGTTGAGCCAGTGGTATGACTTCATTTTTAGGCTCAAAATAAAAAGCCTCCCAGGCCTTTTGGTACTTGTTAATACTGAAAAGTAACAATGACATCTGTGTCAACATGTTTTCACACACTACTTAGTAGGTTGCATACACGTAATCACAGATGGCAGTGCTGTGTTACATTTATTGCTCTGGGCTTTTACATGTTCTGCTTATTACCTTGAGCACCTTATACAAGTTTCATGTTCTGCAATGCTGCCTTCCTAGGCTTACATATTCTGGCCAAAGGAATTCATGGTAATATATCCATTTACATGGCACACATACAG
Organism: Protopterus annectens; assembly: GCF_019279795.1. Classification (NCBI taxonomy): domain Eukaryota; kingdom Metazoa; phylum Chordata; order Ceratodontiformes; family Protopteridae; genus Protopterus; species Protopterus annectens. The sequence continues at coordinate 350,604,773 of NC_056741.1, read as the reverse complement.
GTCCACTTGCCATTTATCTACATTATGCATGAAGTAGGCAGCAGTGGATGAAGACAAAAATGTGCACCTTAACTTCCACATCACGTGGTAAGTGGGACAGCCTATGTTTAAAAGCACTCAATACATTTTTTAAAGCAGGTCTAGTATAAAAAAATGGAGAACTAAATTTGCATATGTGCAGTCAGTCACTTTTTGAAAAATATGGCATCCTATTTGCATTAGTTTATACATCTTTTCTGTCTTTTTGGTGTCAAAAATTAAACTTGTTTAACAGAGAAGATTTAAGTAAAAGAATGGATGAGCACAGCAGAATATTGTGTACTCAACCCATGGGAAATAAAGTGCCAGTATACCTGCTGGTGCCTATGTGGCTGCAGTGTTGAAAAGCATATTCAAGAGCTACTTTCTCATTAAAGTAAGGGGTCAACAGTGAAGGGAAATGCGCAAATGTGAAGGCAGGAGTAAGAGGACAGTAAGAGAAGGTAAAGAGGAAGTGATAACCATTGCTAGTACTGCTACCCCAGCCTTATGACCATTAAGTGATTACAATGACATACCTTAATACAAGCATTTACACCACTATTCTTACCATACGTTTGAAAATCAAACACACTGAGGTAGCTTAACAAGGAAAGAAATGGAGGAGGGACACCGGTAATAACCAGAGACATTATCCATTACTGATGACAAACCAAACTTGAAAGCCTAGTACCCCAGCACCTAATATTTTGGTCAGTATCTGCATAATGCTGGAAATGACAACCACTGCCTAGACAAGACTTTTACACTTATCGCCTTCACTCCTGTTTAAGGTCAAATTCTTCCGTAGGACAAGAATACAGCAACCCAGAGGAAGGAGTGAGCAGGAAATAAAACAAACTGCGGCACACACAGCAGCTCCCAATGTATTTTTTTATCTCGAAATGTAATGTGGGATAAGCACCCCCTAATGCCAATTGTTTGCATCCTTTTCCCATGGAGCTCATCTGATACCTTCATAACCATGTGTTGATATATGCAATAATACTAGGTGAGGCAAATTATAGTCCATGAAATTGGCACATCATTTACTTGTGACTTGGAGAAAGTTAAAGTTTACGATGCCATCAAAAGTTGGGAGAATAAAACTTACATTTTTCCAAAAAACTAAATGCTAGAGATGTGGATAATGCAGAGGATGGCTTTAGAAAAGGGCATTACCTTTGTGGGGGAGGGGGGCGCAAGTCATGTGGTCTGCTTCATCTTGGTAGTCAGACATTTACTTAAATTTACATGACATCAAGGAGCTCAGAAAACTACAGATACTTTGGTAAATGAAAAAGAATGGATTAAAAAAACTGATTTTAATCAGCTACATGATAGATGTGGTGCAGTAAGGAGCAATGATGTCACAGAGCAACAGTGTGTGTGTGTGTGTGTGTGTGTGTGTGTGTGTGTGTGTGTGTGTGTGTGTGTGTGTGTGTGTGTGTGTGTGTGTGTGTGTGTGTGTGTGTGTGTAGAAAAAAGGAGTTATTTTCAATTACTCTGTTAATTATGGTGGAAGGGTCTGCCATCTTAGCCTGGGTGAGAAGTTTAAGATGCTGGGTTTCCAAGTATGTATAGAGGAAGAAAGCTGTGTTCCTATGGTTTTAGGTACAAGGGACTGGCAAATTGTACAATTCTTATAATTGTGCTTTGCTCCTAAACAAAAGACACTGGGAGTGAAGATACTTGTAGGGAATCTGTCACCCACAATCGTACTTTCCCTCCCAACTGACATGTAAAAAAGTTCCAAACAGCAATATTAGAAGGAAAATCGAGGAAGGTTCCCCAATGGAGTACTTATCTAATACAAAGGTCAGCAATTCCAAGGACAACTTGTAGAACAGACTGATGGGTACAGGACCTGGATTCAGACTGGTGGCTAGACAGTATGACAGTTTTACTCTCCTGTACCTGCTCAAGTACCCTTATGCCCAAGGACTTAGGTCATACATCAGACATATGGCACAATGGACGGTCTTTGCTTGGTATGCTGGTTGGACATCCAGGTTATTTAGTGAGATAACTCAAAAGTTTGGAATACTGCAACAGTGATCCAAGGAAGGACATCCTCCAGTATGCCTTTTTGCTTGGCAGCAGATCAAGAGTTGTTTTAGCTCCTTGCCACTGTGAGATGCGCTAGTGCAAGACTACAGCACAACTGCTGAAAGTCGCATGCAACAAAACTTGTTATGCACCTCGGATGTCAGAAGTGTGCATACCAAACCCATTTTTCCCTAATTTCTGATGTAATCAGTGAGCTCCATGCATTACAAAACTGCTACAATGCACATAATCTTACCTGTTTGCTACATAAACTGGTTCTAAGACAGACTTCTATTACAACAGGAGGAAGAAAACGCAGGAAGCACAAATTCAGAAGAAACAAAATTCTTATTACAACAGGAGGAAAAAAGTGGGAAGTACAAAGTTCAGAGAAAACAAAAAACTCCCAACAACAACAATCATCCTTATCAGCAAGACATGCCAGTCTCCAGGAGGTATGAATGGCTTGGTGTTTTTTCCTGAATGAGGGTTTACTATTAGCTACTAAATTTAGTTTCAGAACTGGATAATAGTTGTGAATCAGCTCTTATGAATAAAATCTAAATTTCTTAGCTCAAAATCAAAATGTTGAATGTATCTTCCTCCTCAGTAGCATATAGGGATAAAGTCCTAACTAAGATCCAGGGGACCAGTGATCAAATAGTAATCTAGTCACTGGGGTAAGTTGGGGGTGGGAATTAACAGCCAACAATACTTGCTCATGTTCGGTGGGAGAGGCTGCACAGCCCCTCTGTGCTTCTAGCTCTTTGCAAAGTACAGCAGGACTACACCAGGAGCTCTTAAGGCTGGTGGCACACAAGGACTGCCATGTACCTGGGTGATGCATGTGTAGAAGCACACATGCACCTCTTAGGTCCAGCACTGTGACCTCTGAATTTGTAGTGTATATCACTGGCAGCTGAAGGGGTAAGCAGAGGAGGCGGATATAAATTAGATACAACTGATGGACACCTAGGAAACAGCCACAAGGACGTTAACAGGTTCATTGAAGGGCTTAACTGCTGTCATCCATTGGCGAGAAAAAGAATTGTGAATATTAAAATACCAAATATACAGCAGTAACATTCACTTGTCCCATTGTGTTCTGCCACTACAAAGTTTTGGTGAGTCACACATCAGAACCTTTTTTGGAAAGAAAAACTACTTTTAAATTTGTCTGCTTCACAGTTTCAGGGTCTGGCGTTCGATATTGAAATTGATTGTGTTAGTAAAGTTTGTTTTTTTCTTTCATGTTTGGGTTAAGTTTTCTATGTGCACTCTGGTTTCTTCACACCTCAAAAATTGACAGACTAGCTACTAATTAGCATAAACATTGAATCCCTAACACATCATTAATTCCACTTTTAGCAGGATTGTGAGATATTACTCGGAAACAAGTTTAAAACAATTAAGAGTGGGTAAAATATAAGCATACTACTGAAGACAGTGCAACATCTGTAGACTTTAATAAATGATATTGCAAATATCTACCTCATAGGTTCATAGGTTGGTACTAGGCTATCAGCCCTAGGGCCTATACAAGCCTAGCCATAATTCCCTGGCTATTTCTTACAGTCATTTATTTTTGTTTCCTAAAAAGGGAGATGTAACACCTGGGGCCTCATTCTTTAAATTATTGGTACCACAAGTATTTTCGACATGTAGTATGGTATCCTGTGTTTTAAACTGCTTCAAATTTTTATGTGGGTGTGTTTGTGGGGGCCTGAAAATAGGACTGCACCTCCAAAAATAAGTACATTATGTGACAGGGTAAATCACAGCCTGAATATATAAATATTCCTCCAAAACAGGAATTTTTGTGAGGTCTGCTCATGATGAGATGAATACAATGATCGGGAATATGGTGTAACAACAGTGTTTATTCTTATATTTTTAGCTAATTTCTACTCTATTGCTTTAAAGGAATGAGTATCTCAAACAGTATAATTGAACAATAATTGATTAATTGGATTAATTAACGGATTTAGCAATTATAATTCTTGTATATATAGTGAATGGTTTCACTATGATGTTATATTCATCTGAAGAAGCGTGCAGTTTGTGGGCACGCGAAAGCGCTCATATTTTTGTTAATAAAGGTTCGTTTTACTCATCGTGGTGTTGACCTGCATTTTTTATATCGTCTGCTCAGAGATGTTAAGTTAAATGCTGAAAGAATACATAAAAAGTCAAATAAAGGGCTGGAAAAAAATAAAAACTTTAATCAGCTATTCAGAATAAGCTGCTCCAATGGCACAGAGGGATAAAGCCCCGACTATAGACCAGGTGACCTGGGTTTGATTAGCGACTCTGGCAACTGGAGTGGAGGGGGATGGTTGTTACCATCTCAAGATGGGTGGGATTACCTCTGGACATTTACTGTGATCTTTGGTGGAGGTGGAGATGGTGTGTTTGCCCATGTCTCTAAGAGATGAATAGGGTAGAGACATGGCCGAGCTGCTGCAGAGGTGGGGAGATGCACTGCATGTATTCATTAGATGTATGATCCTCAGGCATACCACAAAGTCTGTGGTAGGGAGGGAAAGTAACAAGGGCTAGGTCATAAAATGCTAAAATCCTCCAGATGGATGTTTGGCAGCATGGCCCCCAGGACATACTTAGGATCCTTGCTGGCCCTGGTGAAATTTGCAGGCACTGGACTGGGGGTAAACTTGAGTGTTAGTAGACAAATCAAGGATCTGGGGCACTGGGATATCTGTCTGAATTAAGAAAAGGGAGAAAGAGAGAAAAAAATGAGAGGTTGAAGTGAAAAGAAAATGTCTGGCTAAGCATTAGGCTTCTCAAAAAGACATTTCTTCAAATAATAGTAAAATTAGAAGGCACAGTACACAGATAAAGTCTGACATTTTGTGCTGTACCAGAGAAAATGAAGGACTGCATTAATTTTATGAACGTGTAAATAAGCAACTGGACTGTTGTTTTAAAGCAGGATTTGTCGATTGAGAGGGCATATTTTATATACGCTCCAAACCTTGTCATGAGGAAGCAACCAAGACCTTTATTAGGGAAGATGCAGTCAAACCAGCAGAAAGAGTTACTACTGGCAAAACTGTGGCAGAAGGGAAAAGTATCAAAAATTGGGAACAGAGAGAGGTTGTATAAAAAAACCTTATTTGCTTTAAACCAGACAAAAGAGAAGAGAAGTAGGCTTAACCCAGCAATAAGGGAACATTGATTGGCAGGTATGAGATTCAAACTACTCTATTCAGCTTTCTTCAAATTATTTTTTCCTAGAGGATCAAAAACATTTTTGGCTGCAGGACTAGGGAGGAAACAAAGATTGGCCAAAAAACAGTGAGCCAGCAAAAAGAAGCGGCTCTGCTTCTCATTCTTCTGACAATAATAAAGCCCACATAGGGAAAGACATGAGTGATAATATGGTGACCCTGTACATATTATCATAGAATGTAAATATAAAAACAGAACTGAATTACATTAAGAAGTGCAAGATACAAATAATATTGCTGCAGGAGACATTTAGACAGAAATAAACATATGAATTTGTTAATTGGTTTCAGGGTGGACATTTAGCAGAATATCAAGTACAAAGGAAAAATGATGCAAGATTTGTATTACCAAGGATTTGTTGGCTAGGGAGGATGATTACACTGGCATGTATTTATATTCCACCAAAAACTGCTGTCATGGAGCTTTAAGAGAATTTTGGGAGAAAATCAGCTTTCAGCAGGGATTATTATTTACAGGTGGGGATTGGAACCTGGTCTGCAACAGTGAGGATCTATCAGGGGGCCTAGAAGGGAAAATATAAAGTACAGTTTTGTACCTACCATAAATGTAGATGTTCGAGTGTACACCCTGCTGCAGTCATCACACTTGGGTTATCCTGTCATCAGACAGTCCCGCAGTCGGACGGAATTCCAAAGTCTTGGTCCGGCGTCGGTTGCTGTCGCTTCTTCCCTGACGTCAGTGCGCCAGGGGTATATATAATGCATCTGACGCCATTTTCTTCAGTTTTTCTTGCCCCAGATGTCATGTGGCCCCAAAAAAGGTGGTCAGTAATTAGTACCAAATTAAGAAATTTTAGCACAAACACAGAATCCCTCCAGCTATAAGCAAATACATCAGGAAGGTATTGTAGAGATTTAGCCAGTTAGATCACAGGGGATGGAGGGAGGGTAACCTGGACTGCAGCAGGGTGTACACTCGAACATCTACATTTATGGTAGGTACAAAACTGTACTATGTTCATCGTGTTACCCTGCTGCAGTCATCACACTTTGGTAGAATCCCAAAGCTAAGAATGGGTGGAGGAGTCATAGAGGGTTAGAGGAGGCTAGAAGGCCCAGCAGAACTGCAGTGGCGAAGCCAGCTCTAGTCTTAGAGTAAAGTGGTAAGTGATAGTGTTTGGTAAAGGTGTGTACTGAACTCCAAGTTGCAGCTTCCAAAATCTCCTTGGTTGGAACCCACCTGAGGAAGGCTGTAGATGTAGCTGTTGCCCTGGTAGAGTGGGGCCTAATGGTAGCAGGAACTGGTTTTCCATGATGGGTATAGCAAAAACGAATGCAATGTCCTATCCATTTGGAAATGGTTTGTTTTGAAATAGCCTTCCCTTGTGAAGCTGTAGCATAGGATACAAAGAGTTGGTCAGATTTTCTGAAACCCTTAGTTTTATCCAAGTAGTAACGAAGTTGCCTGTGAATGTCCAAGGAATGCAGGAGTCTTTCTCCTTTGTTCTGTGGATTTGGAAAGAAGGTGGGTAAGTGGATGGTTTGATTTAAAGCAGCACTGAAAACCACCTTAGGCATGAAGGAAGGATTAGTTCTTAGAGAAACTCTTGTCTTGATGGAAAATGAGGAAAGGTTCCACTGCCATTAGTGCCTGCAGCTCTGAGACTCTTCTAGCTGAAGTTATTGCTAGCAGCAGTGCAGTCTTCCATGATAGAAACTGTAGATCTGCAGAGAAAGCTGGTTCAAAGGGAGGTTAGCATAAGTTTTTCCAGAACAAAATGGAGGTCCCATGTTAGTGTAGGTGCTCTCCTGGGGGGCCTAATGTTTTTTGCCCCTCTGAGGAACTGCCTTAGAAGTGGATGTGAAAATAAGGGTGGATCCGTGTTGTAGTGGGCTGAAACAGCTGATGCATGGATTTTAATGGAAGAAAAAGAAAGTCCTTTGTGCAACATCTCAGTTAAATACTGTAGAATCTGAGGCATGTGAGGCTGAAGTGTGTTTTGGCCTTTAGCTTGGTTCCAGGCGCAAAACCTTTTCCATTTGTCAGAGTAGGCCTTCCTGGTGCTGGGCCTCCTAGCTTCCAGAATAACATACATAACAGCTTGGGAAAGAGGAGCTGGCTGGATGCTTAGGTGATTTGCCATGCAGCCAGATTTAAGGTGTGGCCAGTCTGGGGCTATGAGTATCAGCCGTGGTCTCTCCTTTCTGACTTTCAGAAGCACATTTGTGCAGGGAGGCAATGGAGGGAAGGCATATGCTGTCAGGTTTTTCCAACTGAATGAGAGTGCGTCCACTTTCCAAGCTTGATGATGAAGTGTTCTTGTACAAAATTTTGTTAGCTGATAGACTATGTCTGGAAGGTTTTTGAGTTATCATTGCAAATACTTGTGGATCCAGTTTCCACTCGTGGGGATCCATGATGTTTCTGCTGAGGTCGTCTGCCAATGTGTTCTTTTTTCCTGGCAGGAAGTGAGCTTGTAACTGAACTTGGTAAGCCAGAGCTGTGTTCCACAAGGTCATTGCTTGCCTGCATAGAGGGTAGGAGTGTGTACCACATTACTGTGGTGTTGTCCGTCCTTATTGCAAGTTGTCCTGGATGTAATAGATTCTTGAAGGCTATCAGAGCATTCTGTACAGCTAGCATCTCTTTTAGATTGATGTGCAGATTCCTTTGATCTGCAGTCCATACGCCTTGAACGCACTGTCCTGCCATATGTGCCCCCCAGGTGTAGTCCGATGCATCTGTTGTCATAGTTTGCCTGGCTGGGGTCATGGTGAAAGGCTGACCCTTGTTGAGGTGACATGCCTGTGACCACCATAGAAACTCCTGTTGTAGGCAGGGAATGAGATATCATCGTGTCCAAGCTGTGGCTGTGTTGAGACCATACTCTTTTTAGGTACCACTGTAATTTCCTCATATGCAGCTTTGCAAATGGTATTAGTAGTATGCAAGATGCCATGAAGCCCAAGGCCTGAAGAATTTTTCTTGCAAGTAGTTAGGTCTTTGTTGCCATTGTTTTGAAATATTGAGTCAGTTGTAATTGTTTATCTGGCATCAGATAAGCCTTCTGGGCCGTTGTATTCAAGCTGGCACCAAGGAATTCATATTTTGTGAAGGTACTAGTTTTGATTTCTTTTCGTTTACTGTGTACCCCAGGCAACTTAGATGTTTTACAAAAGCCAGATGTTGTAAGAGAATGTCCTTGCTTTCTGCTTGGATGAGGCAGTCATCCAGGTATGGGTATATTTGAATTCCTCTTTGTCTGCAGTACACAATTACTGGTGCCAGGCATTTTGTGAAGACCCTGAGCGCAGTAGATAAGCCAAAGGGCAGTGCAGAGAATTGGTAAAGGGTTGAACCTGCAATGAAACGGAGGTATCTTCTACAACTTTGTCTGATAGGGACATGCAGGTATGCCTCCTTGAGGTCCAATGTTACTAGCCATGCTTTCTTGCCCAACATGGGAAGAAGCTGCTGTAGTGTTAGCATCTTGAATCTGGGTATTTGTAAGAAGGTGTTTAGAATTGAAGGGTCCAGAATTGGTCTCCAGGCATTGTCCTTTCTGGGAACTAGAAAGAGTCTTTAAAATCCTTGGCCTTGCTCTCGTGTAGGTACCAGTTGAATGGCTCTCATGTCCATGAGAGCTGTAATTTGTTTTTGTGCCTCTGCCCATTAATTTTGTGGCAGGTTTGGCATTCCTCTTTTCATTGGCAAGGTGTGAAAATGGAATCTGTATCCTCGTGAAATTATGTCTAGGACCTATTTGTCCTTTGTGACAATGTGCCAGTTGTCTGAAAAAAGTGTGAGTTTTCCTCCCAAGGGGGCTGCCAAGAGAGTGTTGCTTGGCCAGATGAGGTGCAAGTCATTGAGTTTGCCTTCTGGTAGTTTGGGACCTGTCTTCTCCTCCCTTCTGTGTTGTAGTGCCCCATTGTCGAAGTTTGTAATGGGCTTGTGGTTGTCCTCTGCCTCTTGGACGTCTGTATTTACCCCTCTGTGGTCTGTCAGTAGCTGGAAAGGACCAATTTGTTGTTGGCCAATTTCTGCTGAAGCGAGGGGGCTGTACCTGTAGAAAATCTTTGACTGTCTGCATAGATTTTGCCTTATCCTCCATTTTCTTTAAGACTTCTTCTGCTTTAACTCCAAAAAGAACATCCTGCTGTAAGGGGACATCTAGAAGCTTTGCTTTAACATGATCAGGCAGAGTTTGTTCCTTTAACCAAGCATGCCTACGTATAACAGACCCAGTGACAGCAGCTCTACAGGAAGCCTCCAAAGAATAAAACCCACATTGTAAAGTATGTTTGCCCACCTGTTCAGTTGCATGCAACAGATCCTGCATTTCTTTCAATTCAGACTGTTGAGGGAGTGTGCTCATTTTTTGTTTTAACTGAGACATTAGAAATTGCTGATGTTTTAGCATGTGAAATTGGAAATTTAGTGCTCTCATAGCTAGAGTGGCTGAGGTGTGAACCTTTTTCCCCCACCTGTCTAGTGCTCTGGAGTTCCTTTCAGAGGGTACAGGATTTTTTGCCATAGAAGCCTTAGCCCCTTTGGGACCCTGGGAGATAGTCTCTGGATCAGCAACAGGGCTTTTATAAAGGAATTTGTGGGAATCAGGCACTCTATAGTATCTGTCAGGTTTAGCCGGAGCAGGAGGCAGAGAATCTGGGTTCAAACTGGATTCTAAGTAAACATCATCCACAATGTCTAAAACTGGGGGGGATGGCAAGTGGTCTGTGCTGGGGGAGTAAAAGAAACTCTCTGAGCCTTTTCTTTGAGTCAGAGTAGTCCTGACCTTCCCAGTGAAAGTGTTCCCTCATAGTGTGTAAAGTTTCCCCAAAGGAGTAGTCTTCAGGAGGAGAAGCTGAGGGAATAGAGTCCTCAGCATCAGAATCTTCATAAGAGGAGAAGGAGTAATCTTGGTCCTCAGAGGAGCCTGAGGAAATAGACACTTGATCAGAGGAGGCATAATCTTCCTCTTGTCTAGGCCTTTTGTCGGGAGGGGGTTGGGAACCCCTGATTAAAGAGATCAAATCTTCAGCCATTTTGAGCATCTGTTTCTTAGGCATGGGGCCTTGAACTGGAGACTGAAGTGCAGTCTTTTTAGGTTTAATAGGAGTCTTAAGCTTAGGATACGTTTTTATGGTGAGCGTCGTCGGTCTGAAGACGCCTTCAGAAACCGAAGGTGTTTCTGCAGCACCGACATCTCTTTCTGCAGTGTCGTCGGTAGGGGTTAAACAAAATGGCTGAGTCGGCCTAGCACTCTCCGCCAAAGGCTCCAAAGCGGTCTCGGGTTCCAGATCTGCGGTAGTCAGGGGCTGTGTCGGAGCCTCACTGAAGACCGGTGAACCGGAGACCGGCCCAATGTCGGATGCATTATATATACCCCTGGCGCACTGACGTCAGGGAAGAAGCAACAGCAACTGACGCCGGACCAAGACTTTGGAATTCCGGCCGACTGCGGGACCGCCCAGTGCGATGACTGCAGCAGGGTAACACGATGAACATCTCAACAAAAGAGGATGGATATCTGAAGAAATATGAGAATATTTGGCATGAAAGATGCAAATTCAGTAATTAATTTACATATTATTAGGAAAGATGTGCAGCAGGTAAGGGAGATAAAGGGCAGTGAGAGAAACGTACTCAAGTGAGGAGAGTGTATTGAGTAGATGGAAAGAGTACTTTGAAGGGCTGATGAATGAAGAGAATGAGAGAGAGAGAAGGTTGGATGATGTGGGGATAGTGAATCAGGAAGTGAAGATGATTAGCAAGGAGGAAGTAAGGACAGCTGTGAAGATGATGAAGAATGGAAAGGCTGCTGGTCCCGATGACATACAAGTGGAAGCATGGAGGTGCTTAGGAGAAATGGCAGTGGAATTTTTAACCAGACTGTTTAATGAAATTTTGGAAAGTCAGAGGATGCCGGAGGAGTGGAGAAAAGGTGTTTTGGTATCTATCTTTAAGAATAAGGGTGATGTGCAGAGCTGCAGTAACTACAGAGGGATAAAATTGATCAGTCACAGCTTGAAGTTATG